>NC_066519.1:3682277-3744777 GCF_024679095.1 Eriocheir sinensis
TGGTTGAGATAACACAATAGCCTTTACTTAAGTGAGGTGTATTATGTGTTGGCCGAGCGGAGCCGTTAAGTCCACTTTGAGTTCACTTAATTTACTCTCTCTCTCTCTGGTTGATTTAAACAGTTATTTTGGGCGTTTTAACTATATTAACAGTCTTACAGAATAGTAACAGGTTTTGTGGAAGAGTCGTAAGCACACCTCGAGCAGTCGTCTGCTCTCGCCCGTCGCCCGCTGTAATCTGCCGGCTGCTCGCCCGTCGCAGGAGCAATCCGATGCAGCAGGCTTGTTGAATCAGCACCGTTCCCACGGCAAGGAGCACCTCCTAAGCACAACCTATGCACCGACGTGTTAATAAGCATCTTTTGATGAGGCTGTACCCCTAGCGGCATTTTGAATGGTTAAGGATGCCATTCGGCCTTAAAACAGCACCCATTACTTTTCAGAGGATGATCAACACATTGTTCTCACACACACACACCTTACTTCGCACCCCAGCACTGCACACCTCACCCCAGCACAGCACACCTCACAGCCTCTCACCTTCCTTACAGCTGCAAGTCGCCTTCGCATGGCTCGCGTCTCCCTGTCCTCACTTGGCACAACACGACACTACCCTTGTCGATGCACTGCGGGAACTGAGGGTGATAGATGAGGCCCATAAGGGGAGGAGGGTGGTGGGGGGGTATAGGCGAGGGGGTGGATAGGAAGGGTGGGGTTGCGCGGGAGGGACAGGTGGCGTCTCAGGGAAGCAGGAGTGCGCGTGCGTGGAGGCTCAGACGAGTTGCCTGCTTTCCATCACGAGTTCAGGCTTCCGGGCCCGTATTCCCACACATTTCCAAACCTTCGTATAGATCTGTTTAATAGGCCGTCTTAGGCCGCGGCCGCACTGGGAGTAAGAAAGTGAGAGCGGGCGAGAGCAAGCTCGCCAAGGCGAGATTCTGTGGCAAGTTGAGGCAAGGGTTGTCATGGCAACGCGATGCCGTGTCCGCCTTTACTGATGATCGACAGCCCGACCATCAGCTGATGTTCTGGACGTCGTGGCATACGTGCTGAAATCCCTTTAACTAGAGAACAGTAGGATGAAGGGCCAAGTGCTCCCATGGCTCCAGAACGTGTGGGCCATGTCAGTGCATAATACCAAAGCTGTGGTGCCGAGTCAATAACTTGTGTGACAGAACAGCCTGACAACTTGCAGATAATACACGGGGTTTGAAAAGCCACAAGCATTGTCAAGTATGTGAAAGAATCTTAACACACTTTTGTTCTGAAGGAGCAGTGCAACACAAGCCTGGCAACACTACACACACTATAAATTATAGCCTGGCATCACCAACCACTATAAATTATAGCCTGGCAACACTACACACACTACAAATTATAGCCTGGCAACACCAACCACTATTAATTATAGCCTGGCAACACCACACTCTATAAATTATAGCCTGGCATCACCAACCATTATACATTATAGCCTGGCAACACCAACCACTATAAATTATAGCTTGGCAACACCAACCACTATAAATTATAGCCTGGCAAAACTACACACACTATAAATTATAGCCTGGCATCACCACACACTATAAATTATAGCCTAGCAAAACTTCACACTATAAATTATAGCCTGGCAACACTACACACACTATAAATTATAGCCTGGCATCACCAACCACTATAAATTATAGCCTAGCAAAATTAAATTATAGCTCAAGTAACACTACTACACTCCCAAATTATAGTCTGCGATCACCACACACTATAAATTATAGCCTGGCAACACTACACCTACTATAAATTATAGTCTGGCATCACCACACACTATAAATTATAGCTTGGCAACACCACACACACTTTAAATTATAGCCTGGCAACACTACACACACTATAAATTATAGCCTGGCAACACTACACACACTATAAATTATAGCCTGGCAACACTACACACTATAAATTATAGCCTGGCAACACTACACACACTATAAATTATAGTCTGGCAACACTACACACTATAAATTATAGCCTGGCAACACTACACACTATAAATTATAGCCTGGCAACACTACACATACTATAAATTATAGCCTGGCAACACTACACACACTATAAATTATAGCTTGGCATCACTACACATACTATAAATTATAGCCTGGCAACACTACACACACTGTAAATTATAGCCTGGCAATACCACACATACTATAAATTATAGTCTGGCAACACTACACATACTATAAATTATAGCCTGGCAACACCACACACTCAGAGCACGCCAGCCCTCCATGGGCGAGCGGCCGGGTGGCCCTTCCGCATCGGCGACGTTGACCCGCTTGGTCATCCTCGGTTTGGGCTCCCCCTCTGCGGTTAACTTGACTGCTCGGTTGCTCGCCCGTGTACTGCTACGGGCTGCTATTGGGCGCCGGCCTGGGGTTTGTGCCTGTCGCTGCTCGACGGCTGTTACTTGTTTCTGTGGCGGCGGCGGAGGCGTCCCCACACCCGCCACGCGTTTTAATTGCTTCGTTCCCCTCAGGCTGCCTTTAGGCCAAAGGCCCTGTCCCCCATTCAGGGGTGAATCTTTAACCAACCAACTCCGCCTCGGAGTCCCCGCCTGGGAGGGGGGCATAAATACCGCCTCGGAGTCCCCGCCTGGTGAGGGGACCATAAATACCCCTAGGGAGGACTCCCCTTCTGGCTGCCGACTTGAGAGATTTCCTGATAACTCCTCGAACCTCCTCCTTATCAATTTCTGCAACATTCGCGGTTTTCGTTCTAATTTTCATTCTGTGGAACACCATCTCTCCTCCTCGAAACCTCACCTTCTCTTCCTCACCGAAACACAGGTTTCTGAGGCTACTGACAGCAACCTCTACTCTGTTCCCTCCTACTATCTCTATCCTAAATTTCAATCTAAAGCTGGATGTTGCGCCTACGTGCGCAACGACATCACTTGCTCTCGTGCCCACGACCTTGACTCTTCTGAATTTTCCACCATCTGGCTAAGACTTCATTGTCATTCTATAACTAAATACATCTGTGCTGTTTATCTCTCGCCTAATTCTGCTAACTATATAAAATTCTTTGACTATTTATACTCTAAAGTGGAGCACATCTTCACTCACTCTCCCTTTGCTGAAATTTCCATCTTGGGAGATTTCATTGTTCACCACCAGCTTTGGCTTTCATCCTCTTTCACTAACCAGTCTGGTGAACAAGCCTACAACTTTGTTCTCCTCAACGACCTAGAGCAGTTGGTTCAGCACCCTACACGTATTCCCGACCGTCTTGGAGACAGGCCCAACATTCTAGACCTCTTCCTTACCTCTAATCCTTCTGCTTACTCTATCAAACTGTTCTCTCCGTTGGGCTCCTCCGATCATAACCTTATTTCTGTATCCTGTCCTATCGCTCCTGTACATCTCCTGGACCCACCGAAGAGGCGATGCTTCTGGCATTTTGCTTCAGCTCGGTGGGACGACCTGAGGATGTACTTTTCCGATTTCCCGTGGAATGATTACTGCTTCCAGGAGAGAGACCCCTCTGTGTGTGCTCAGCGCATCACAGAGGTGATTGTCTCTGGAATGGAGGCATACATTCCACGTACTTTCTCTACTCCTCATGCTAAAAAGCCTTGGTTTAATCATGCTTGTTCTCGTGCTATCAAAGATAGAGAGGCAGCTCACAAAAGGTTCCAGAGCCTTCGAACTCCCGCTAACTTTGATCTTTACATTTTAGTCCGGAATCGCGCCAAATCTATTCTCCGACCTACCAAAACTTCTTAATAGAAAATGTCAACACCTTGCTTCTTCTAATTCTTCCCGTGACTTCTGGTATCTAGCCAAAAATATCTCCTCCAATTTCACTTCTTCCTCTTTCCCTCCTCTCCTTAACCCTGACGGCAGCACTGCCGTCTCATCTGTCTCTAAAGCTGAACTCTTCGCTCAAACTTTCTGTAAGAACTCCACCCTGGACGATTCTGGGCATATTCCTCCTACTCATCCCCCTTCTGACTCCTTTATGTCTGTTATTAAGATTCTTCCAAATGATGTTTTCTATGCCCTCTCTGGCCTCAACTCTCAGAAGGCTCATGGACCTGAAGGAGTGCCTCCTATTGTCCTTAAAAACTGTGCTTCCGTGCTGACACCCTGCCTGGTCAAACTCTTTCGCCTCTGCCTATCAACATCTATCTGTCCTTCCTGCTGGAAGTATGCCTTTGTACAGCCTGTGCCTAAGAAGGGTGACCGTTCCAATCTCTCAAACTACCGCACTATATATTTACTTTCCTGTCTATCTAAAGGTTTTGAATCAATCCTTAACCAGAAGATTCAAAAGCACCTTTCCACTTCTAACATTCTATCTGATCGCCAGTATGGATTCCACAAGGGGCGTTCTACTGACGATCTTCTTGCTCTCTTAACTGACTCTTGGTCATACTCTTAGCTGTTTCTGGTGAAACTTTCTCTGTTGAGCTAGACATATCGAAAGCCTTCGATAGAGTCTGGCACCAGTCTTTGCTTTCTAAACTGCCCTCTTTCGATTCTATCCTCTCTGTTCCTTTATCTCCAGTTTCCTTTCCGGCCGGTCTATCTCTGCGGGGGTAGACGGTCACTGCTCGTCCCCTAAACCTATCAACAGTGGCGTTCCTCAGGGCTCTGTCCTATCACCCACTCTCTTCCTGGTATTCATCAATGATCTTTCCATAACAAACTGTCTTGTCCACTCATACGCCGACGGCTCTACTCTGCATTATTCAACTTCTTTCAATAGAAGACCTCTCAACAGGAAGTACGCGACTCCAGACTGGAGGCTGTAGAACGCTTAACCTCAGACCTTGCTATCATTTCCGATTGGGGCAGAAGGAACCTTGTGTCCTTCAATGCCTCAAAACTCAATTTCAACCTATCAACTCGACACAATCTTCCAAACACCTATCCCCTATTCTCGACAACACTCAGCTGTCACCGTCTTCAACACTAAACATCCTCGGTCTATCCTTAACTCAAAATCTCAACTGAAACTTCATATCTTCTCTCTCAAATCAATTTCCTCGAGGTTGGGCTTTCTGTATCGTCTCCGCCAGTTTTTCTCCCCCGCCCATTTGCTATCCATATACAGGGGCCTTATCCGCCCTCGTGTGGAGTATGCATCTCACGTGTGGGGAGGCTCCACTCACACAGCTATTCTGGACAGAGTGGAGTCTAAGGCTCTTCGTCTTATCAGCTCTCCTCCTCCTACTGATAGTCTTCTACCTCTTAAATTCCGCCGCCATGTTGCCTCTCCTTCTATCTTCTATCGATATTTTCACGCTGACTGCTCTTCTGAACTTCCTAACTGCATGCCTCCCCCCCCTCCCGCGGCCCCGCTGCACACGACTTTCTACTCATGCTCATCCCTATACTGTACAAACCCCTTATGCAAGAGTTAACCAGCATCTTCACTCTTTCATCCCTCACGCTGGTAAACTCTGGAACAATCTTCCTTCATCTGTATTTCCTCCTGCCTACGACTTGAGCTCTTTCAAAAGGAGGGTATCAGGACACCTCTCCTCCCGAAATTGACCTTTCTCTCGACCACCTCTTTTGATTCTTTTTTGGGAGCAGCGAGTAGCGGGCTTTTTTTTCTTTTTTTTTTTGTGCCCTTGAGCTGTCTCCTTTGTTGTAAAAAAAACAAAACAAAAAACCACACACACCCTCGCGCCCACCACCGTCAGCACAAACGATGGATGAGGTGAAATGTATTTAGAAAGAGTTCAGTGCTTCGCTTATTTGGCGATTTATTAAAAACCAGTAACACCATCGTGTTCAGGAGGGTTTTCATTATAAGATGGAATTATTTATTTTAGTGTTCAGTTCACAGCCGCTGCAAATTGTAGTTATATGCAAAATGTGTTATAAACATTACGGAGTGATTCTTTAACTTCTACTCGTCACTATTTATTTAGTTTTTGTTTTACTGAGTTTTCACAAACGTATTCGAATTCTGTAATGGTTAACATTGCGTGTTAACCAAAATGACCCATCTAGTGTATGATATGAGTTATGGCAAATAATATAGAAGCATGTCTGTGATGTCACTCCTGACTGAGCGATCTCGCGCGAGGAAAGAGCCGTAACCTCTCCTCGCTTGCTCGCCTGCCAACTCGCCTTCTCGCGATTACCTGCTCGCTGCCAGGCGGCGGCAATCTCCACCGGTTATAATGTAGTAAAGTTTCTCGCTCTTGCTCGCTTTTTCGCTCCCAGTGTGGCAGCGGCTTTAGAAGTTGCCGGTGCTTCAATGACCCTGGTTATAGGTTGGCAATGTTTTTGCTCCACGAACGGAGGAAAACACTCACGGGAACTCGGCTAATCTTCTCTGCAGTCTTCGAGGAGAGTTGTTACGAGATGCCCAAGCATGTGAGGAATTTACTGCTGTGCTGTCAATCTGTGGAGTGTTGGATCGCCTGCGTCACGACCAGGCAGGGGATCGACTCCTCCCTCGTGTGAGTGGGTGCTGCCACCACTGTTGACGCTCTGTTTACATTACTCTCTTCTTCAGCTCCTTCCCTCTCTCTGTCCCTCCCTCTTCCCTTTCTTTTTCTCCGTTAATTCCTCCCAAATTCCTCCTTGTCTCATCCTTTCCCTTTCCATCAGTACTGTTTCTCTCTCTCAAATTTAAGTCTATAAATGGATGATGGGCTTTAATAAAGGGGATGTCAAAATAAGATTTTGGTTGTAAAAGAGCCAGGTAGGACACGTAGCAACGGTTTTGCTAGACAAATTCAGATTCAATAAAGACATCGGTAAGAAATGGTTCACCAATAAAGTGGTGCATGAATGGAACAGGCTTGGCAGTCATGTTGTATGAGAAACATTCAAGAAGAGGTTGGATAAAATGATGGATAGTGAGGTAAGGTGGTTTTAGGATTACAGGAGCTGCCTTGTAAAGGCCAACCGCCTCTTGCAGCTCCTTATGTTCTTATGTTTTATCTCCCTCCCTTCCTCCCCATCACCTTCCTCTCTCTCCACTTCATTTCCCTCCATCACTGCCTCCCTTCCCTCCTCCCCTCCTCCCCTTCCTTCCCTCACGTCAGTCATATCACAGACTCACTCTCTCTCTCTCTCTCTCTCTCTCTCTCTCTCTCTTTCCCTTCCTCCCTTTCTCCTCCTGCCCCCCGTCCTCTACCCTCGTCCCCTTCCTCCCCTTCTTCCCGTTCCTCCCCCTCCTGCCCTTGCTTCACCTCTTCCCTTTCTTCCCTCCTCTCCCCTTCCCTCTCCCTCTTCCTTTTCCTCCCCCTCTTCCTTCTTTCTCCTCTCTCTTCCCTTCCTCCCGTCTTCCTCCTTCCTTCCCTTGTTTCCCTTCCTCCTCATCTTCCTCTTTCTCCCCTTTTTCTTCTTCTCTCTCTCCCCCTTCCTACCCGTCTTCCTCCCCCTCTCCTCCTTTCTCACCTCCTCCCTCTTCCTTCCCATTTTCTCCTTCCTTACACTCTTCCCCTTCCTCCTCCTCTTCCTCCTTCCTCCTTTCCCTCTTACTCCTTCCTCCCCTCTTCCCCTTCTCCTCCTTCCTCCCCCTCCTTCATTTTTCTCCCCACTCTTCCTCCTTCCTCTTCTTATTCCTCTCCCCCTCCCACTTTCTCCCCCTTCTTCCTCTTCCTCCCCCCCTTCCCCTTCCTCATCCTCTCCCACTTTCTCCCCCTCTTCCTCTTCCTCCCCCCTTCCCCTTCCCCTTCCTCCCGCTCTTCCTCTTCCTCTTCCTCCCATCAACCTCGACACTTCATTCTAACCCGGACATTTGATCATCTCCCACGCTTGCCCCCCTCCCCCTCCTCCTCCCTACCCCCTTTATCACCCCCCAAAACACTCCTCCCCAACCCTTAGCCCCTCCTGCCTCCCCCACCTCCCTTTCCCCCTTGTCCCATCACCCTTACTCCCCCCTTTCTCCTCACTCTTGTCGCCCTTGCCTTAGTCTCCCCTGCAAGTTCTGAACAGTCTTTCACTTTTCCCTTCTCTTCCCTTCCCTCTTCCTTCTTCCAGGCGAGTAAACTTAAAAATTAAGGAATTATAACCTAATGAAAGAGAATGACACGGCCGAAGCCCGTACACAGTACCACACCAGCCTCAGAGCTTGTCGCACCATTAATCGGAGTAGTAAACGCAACTACGAAAAACAAATAGCGCGTGACATCAAGACAAACTCAAAAAAATATTCACATACATCAAATCGAAAAAGAAAGTAAAATCCAATATTCGTCTCCTGACAGACGAGACTGGATATGTAACTCAGGATAGTAAACAGATGGCCGGAATCCTCAACAGTAACTTTGCATCCGTATTCACAGTGGAGGACATCGAAACCATTCCCGAGAGCCCTGACCCGCCGAGGGGGATTACGCCCCTGGAAATTGACTCAATATGCGACCAAGAAGTGAAAAAGTATTTAGACGAACTCGACACGAGCCAGTCAACAGGACCTGACGTTTTGTCCCCACGGTTATTAAAAGAGCTTAAACAACAAATACTTCAGCCACTCACTAACATATTCAACGAGTCTGCTCAATTGAACAAGGTCCCGGAAGACTGGAAGATGACAAACGTAACACCAATTTTTTAAAAAAGGAGACAAAAGCGTTGCATTAAACTACAGGCCCAAAAGTTTGACATCAGTGGCAGGAAAATACCCGAAAAGATTACTAGAGACAAACTTGTTAAGTTTCTAGAAAACAATAATGTAATCTCCGACACCCAGCATGGCTTCAGAAACAAGCGCTCATGCCTATATAAGAACTGGGCTGCTCATATCGCCAGTAATGTTATATACCTGGACTTTCAGAAAGCCTTCGACAAGGTACCGCACGAGCGACTCCTTAAGAAACTGTACTCGGCGGGCATTGGAGCCAATCTGATCTCGTGGATAAAAGATTGGCTCACCGACAGAAAACAACGAGTACTATCCAACGGACAGCTTTCCGATTGGTTTCCAGTCACTAGTGGAGTGCCTCAAGGGTGATGGGACCCATTCTCTTCATCATATATATCAACGACCTCGAATCAGGACTGAAATACACAATATCGAAATTTGCTGATGCCACCAAGGTGGGTGGAAAGGCCCTCACAAAGACCGACTGCGAAATCATTCAGAAAGACCTCAATCACATTATAGAATGGTCGGAAAAATGGCAAATGTCTTTTAATGTTGACAAATGCAGTCATGCACATTGGGTCCAGAAATAGTAACCACAAATACATCATGAATGGAAAACCTCTGCAAGCGATGCAGGTGGAAAAGGATCTTGGAGTCACGATCAACAGTTACCTGCAACGCGCGAATCACTGTAAAAAAGCATACAACAAAGCGAACACTATGCTCGGGTTCATAGCGAGGAACTTGAGTGTAAACGCCAGACGTGATGCTAGCCTTGTATAATTCCATGGTAAGACCGCACCTCGAGTATGCAGTACAGTTCTGATCTCCTAATTACAGAAAGGACATTGATTTACTGGAAAGGATTCAACGACGCGCCACGACGATGATACCAACCTTAAGGGATCAACCGTACTGGGAACGACTCAAGCGACTCAATCTCTTTACATTGGAGAAAAGAAACCTACGAGGGGATATGATTCAAGTCTTCAAGTATCTGAAAAAGTTCAATAACGTCGATTACTCCAAATTCTTTGAACTGCAAACCAACGTAAGTACTAGAAATAACGGTTTACCCATTCAGTCTAGTCGATGTAACACGGACATCGGAAGGAGTTTCTTTTCAAACCGAGTCATCCGCCACTGAAACAATCTTCCTTCAGAAGTAGTAAATGCGAATACAATCAACTCCAAATATAGAATCGACCGTCACTCTGCGTCGGGAGTAAACTGAATATCGAGGTGCTTTCATCTGCTCTCAATATCGAGGTGCTTTCATCTGCCAATATCGTGCTTCATCCGCTCCTCATCGAGAAGTTTCATCTGCCAACCAGGCCCCAAGTGGCTGTCAAGCAGATTAAATCACCAAGGCGGGCAACCTCGTACTGAGCCAATATATTTTATGTTGACTGCATGTCCATGTTTCCATGCTTCCATGTTTCATCCTCCTCCTCGCGTCAAATAATTACTGAGGAAAATAAATAAAAGACGAAGAAATATGAAGTGGCGAAATCTCTCTCTCTCTCTCTCTCTCTCTCTCCCTGGGTGAGGAAGGCAGAGCAGGATATCTGTTGCAGTCTTTGCAACAAGCCAAGATCCCACACCCTACAACACTACGTCTTGGAGCGCCTAGTTCTGTGCAGCTTTCGGAATCAGCAGCTTACGAACGTGACTGACCAACTTATATGGATGTTTAATAATAGAGATGACGGGAAAGTGCAAAGACGTGACGCGTATCACAAGGCAATAACAGTGTACTAGATGTGTCAGTGTAGGGAAATTTAATGTAATGTATTGTAAGGTAATGTAAGGACAAATACAGCAGGGGTGGGGTGAAGGCGACAAAGGTACCTTCATCCTTTCGAGACCATATATGTATACTGATATATGTATGTGTATATCTCAATACATTATCAAAGCTCCCTTTCTCTCCCTCCCTCTCTCTTCTCCCTCTACCTCCTCCATTTCTCTCCTTCCCATTATTTTCTTCTCCTTTCCTCCTTTTCTCCTTCCTTCTCCTCTTTCTCCCTGTCCCCTTTCTCTTTCCTTCTCTCTCCCTCTACCTCACTCTGCCTTCCTCTCTCTTCCTTGCCTCTCCTTACCCTCCCTCCCTCTCCAACCCTCTCCTTCCTTCTCTCCCTCCCCCTCTCCCTCCGTCCCTCCCTCCCGCCGGAACTCCCATATCCTGCCTCGGTCGCTTCGGTTCCCCGGCAAGAAATCCAAGACTTGCTTCAAAAGAGGAAATTGTGCCTGAGTCTCGCATCTTTTTGTTGTTGTTGTTGTTGTTGTATTCCAGCATTACCTGTCTTACTTACACACACACACACACACACACACCCACACACACACAAACACACACACACACACACACACACACGCGGATATGGAGTGTGTGGTTTGGAGGAATTTTTCTGCAGTGTAGCGCCCCGCCCCGGGGAGGAATCGATGGAGGGCGGGGTAGGGGGGGAGGAAGGTAGTGGGAGAGATGAGGGATGGAGGAACGGGGAAGGAAAGGGGGGGGGGAAAGGGAGGAAGGTAAAAAGGAACGGTAATTTGGAAGGATGGAAGGAAGGCAGGAAGGAAGGAAGGAAAGGTGGGAGAAAAGAAGGGAAAAAGGTAGAAAGAGAGGTTATTGGAAGGAGCATAAGAACATAAGAATGTAAGGAGTTTGCAAGAGGCCGGTTGGCCTATACAAGGCAGCTCCTGTACACTCAACCCCGCCTTACCTCACCATCCATGGCTTTATCTAACCTCTTCTTGAATGTAGCTGTGGTATTGGCACCCACAACATGGTTCCCAAGCCTGTTCCATTCGTCAACCACTCTATTGGCGAACCAATTCTTGCCTATGTATTTGATGAATCTGAATTTGTCTAACTTAAAACCATTGCCACGCGTCCTACCTGGCTCTTTTACTCTCAAAATTTTATTGACATCCCCTTTATTAAAGCCCTTCATCCATTTATAGACTTCGATCAAGTCCCCTCTCAACCTTCGCCTTTCTAGGGAGTGTAGATTTAAATGCTTCAGCATGTCTTCATAAGGCAAGTTTTTCACTCCCTGAATCATTTTTGTCGTCCTCCTCTGTACAGATTCAAACATCTTGATATCCATTCTATAGTAGGGGGACCAGAACTGAACTGTATAATCGAGATGAGGTCTAACTAGTGCTAAGTAAAGTTTAAGGATGACTTCAGCGCTCCTATTGCTTACGGTCCTTGAGATGAAACCCAGTACTCTGTTTGTCTGATTTTTAGCCTGAATGCATCGCGCCCTAGGGACGGAGGTTAGCGCTCACTAGGACTCCTAAGTCTCTTCACGCCCAGACCTCCTTTGAGGAGTGTCATTTAAGAGTAATTGTGTGAAGGATTATTCCAACCTACACTCAGAATACTACACTTCCTGACATTGAATTCCATCTGCCACTTCCCGCCCAATCATATAGTCTGTCAAGCTCATCCTGGAGATCGGTAGCGTCCCTGTCTGATTGGATTACTCTAGACCGATCTTGGTATCATCTGCGAACTTACTGACATCACTACTAATACCTGTGTCCAAGTCATTGATGTAAATAATAAAAAGCAGAGGACCCAGCACCGACCCTCGGGGGACTCCACTCGTAACACTGCCCCATTCAGATTTTTTTACCATTGATTTGCACTCTGCTTCCTACCACTAAGCCACGCCCTGATCCAGTTCAAAACTTTCCCATCTACCTGTGAGCCTGTAATTTCAGTAATAGCTGGTGATGAGGGACTTTGTCGAACGCTTTACTGAAATCTAGATATAATATGTCATAGTTTTCACCTCGGTCAACCGCCCTGATTACTTTAGTGTAGAAGGACAACAGGTTAGAAAAGCAAGACCTACCCTTTGTGAACCCATGCAGTGAATCATGAATTAAATTATGCTTTTCTAGATGGTCCTGAATGCTCCTGGCTATAATTGACTCCAACATCTTTCCTACAACTGATGTTAAGCTAATTAAGGATAATTTGAGGTGGCTGACTTGTCTCCCTTTTTGAAAATCGGCGTCACATTAGCTACTTTCCACTGGTTAGGCACATATCCAGAATTTACAGAATTTACAGACATCTCAAAGATATCGGTAAGAGGGCCATTATGACTTCCGTGCACTCTTTCAGAACCCTTGGGAATATCTCGTCTGGGCCCGGCAATTTGTTTTACTTGCCTAGTGATGATCACATCCTCAACTTGTCGTTCTCTTCGCCCTCGTATACCTGAACTCTCTCCGGTATGGTTGTTAGATTTTCCTGAGTGAAAACTGAGAGGAAATAGTCATTCATCATTTGACTCATATCTTCTCCATTCTCAACGAGCTCGCCCGTGTTTGTTTTCAACGGTCCAATTCTGTCCCTTGTTTTCGTTCTGTACAATTTGAAGAAGCCCTCGGGATCGCTCTTGGCCTCGTTGGCTACCCTAATCTCATAATTTCTTTTTGCTAGGCGGGTGTTCTTCTTCACCGACCTGGCTAGCTCAACATACCTACCCCTGAGGTGGATTTCTCCGTTCTTTATTTTCTTATAAATTCCTCTCTTCAAGCCTATTTCATGCTTGAGTCTGCAGGTCATCCATTTGGGGTCGTTATTTTCCTTCCTACGTGCTTGGTAAGGGATATGCTGTCTCTGACCCTCCGCAATTACTCTAACTAAACTATTGTAGGTCATTTCTACATGGTTCCCCTGTCTTTCCGGTTCCAGCCCTGAGATCTGGCACTCATCCAGCCCTAGGGTTTCCCAATTTACCTCCTCAAGGTGTCTTCTGAGCCCCTCATAATCAGCTCTTCTAAAGTCAGGCACCAACACAGGGTTGAGTTCATGGGTTACCGCCCAGTCTAATTTCAACCTAATTTCCTTGTGATCACTGCCACCTAATTCTCCCCCAACATCTAGCTTGCTGATCATATTCTCGGTGTTAGTTATGACCAAGTCTAGAATGTTGTTACCCCTGGTGGGTTCAGTCACTGTCTGCTTGAGAAAATTATCTTGTATTACTTTCAGTAAATCCTCAGATTCTAGATCACCCACCACGCCTTCCCAATCTATATTCCTATAGTTAAAATCCCCCATTACGCAGACATTTTTGCTCCTGCTCGCCCTGCCTACCTCTTGCAATAATATATCAGTGTCCTGCCTGCTAAGGTTGGGTGGCCTATAAAGAACCCCTAGAATTAGTTTGTCTTTCCCTTTGTGAACGTCCACCCAAATTGATTCTGAGTCGCCATTTGTTTGAACAGATTTGTTAGCGGAACATTTAAGTGTGTCTTTAACATAAAGTGCCACCCCCCCCCCCCTCCCCTTCTTCCTTTTCTATCTTTGTGAAACATCTGATAACCATCTATTTCATACTCCGACATGAAGTTTTTGTTTGCAGTATCCACCCACGTTTCCGTGATAGCTATAATGTCAAATTTCTCGACACAAGCTTTCCCCCTCAGTTGATCTATCTTATGCCTGAGACTCCTACTGTTGGTGTAATAAGCCGTTAGCCCATCCTTTCTTACATCCTTTCGATTACTCCTGCGCCCCCTAGTCCCAGTCTGCGATACATAGCCACTGATGACAGGCCCTCCCCCCTCGCCTACTCTAAAAAAAATCCTGTAGGGTGCTAAGTGATCGCTCGAGGGAGTCTGCGAGAACCTCCACCCCATGGTGTGACAGGTACATGCCAACCTTGACATACAAGGTGCCTTTATTGTAGAAGAGGTCCCAATTATCAAGGAAAAGCCAACCATTTCGCTTACAGTGGGCCGCCAGGCTCTGGAAAGCCATCCCTCACCTACCCCCCTCAGCAAAACACCACAAACGGCCGGCACCCCTCCGAAGTCTCACATTAGCGAACGATTCCCTGAAGCGCCGAAATATCTCCTCGCTACCCACTTTACTAATGTCATTACCACCGAAACTGCAGAGAACGATAGGCTATGTCCCCTCCCTGCTAAAATTTCCTCCATTCTGTCAGATACGTGCTGGATGCCTGCCCCGGGAAAGCACACTCGAAGCCTATTTTCCTTATCCATTGAACAAAAGTACCTGTCAATGAACCTGACTTGAGAGTCCCCAACCACCAGGACTCTTATAAACTGTGTCAGTAGACGGAAGGAAGGCGCTACAGGAGGAGAGGAGGGCGGCAACAGGGACACAAATGACACAAAGGAAGACAAACAACAGCAGACCTGCTGGTCCTTACGAGGCTGTTTGTGACAAGATACACTAACTATCTAATCAAAGGTGGAAGATGAAGGACAACAAAGGCGAAGGCTTCTCCCCAATTTCATCCCTCCAGCCAAAGCTGGCAGGAAGGAAAAGAATCATGCAGCATGGACAAACTGCATGGAAATTATGTAGGAAAGAGGAAAGAGCTATCATTACTGCTACCACTAATCAAGCGATAAAAGTGGACAAAGACACCAGTATTCGAAGGAACTTAACGTTATTACGACACTGAGTAATATCTTAGTTGCTGGTTGGATTAAAAATACTTGTCTAATCTATTCTTGAAGGCCGTAACTGCTGTACTATCAACGATATCACAGGGTAGAGAGTTTCAAACATTAACAACTCGATTGAAGAAGAAGTGTTTAGCTTCGTGCGACGCGAATCTTTTACCACTTATCTTCAAATTGTGATTTCTTCTTCTTCTATTTGATCGATCAATTGTAAAGTAATCTTCCGCATTAATATCACTGAATCCTTTAAACATTTTAAACACTTCTATTAGATCGCCTCGCATTCCTCGTTTTGATAGGCTGAATAAATTTACTTCTTTAATTAAGCCTTTGTTCATATGATAAATTTCTCAACCTAGGAATCATCTTTGTTACTCTTCGTTGAACTCGTTCCAACTTGTCCATGTCTTTTCTGTAATAGGGAGATCAAAACTGCACACAGTACTCTAGACGGGGTCGAACCAACGAATTATACAGTTTTAATATTACTTTTCTCCGATTTATTATTAAAGACTCGTCCGACGAAGCCAACCAATTTGTTTGCAGTTTTAACTACCTCTGAACAATGCTGACCGGGCTTTAAATCGCTTGATATAGTGATTCCAAGATCATTTTCTTTACTTACTGCAGAAAGTTGTTGGCCACTCATTACGTACCGAACGCGATTGCTATTTTTTCCGATGTGCAACACTTTACATTTGTCAACGCTAAATTTCATTTGCCATTGATTGGCCCAACGTGCAAGTCGATCTAAATCTGCTTGTAAGGCTTCTTCGTCGAGTGTTGCAGTTACTTTACTTGCAATTTTTGTGTCATCAGCAAATTTTGATACTTTGCAAGTGAGCCGATCATTGATATCATTAACATAAATTAAGAAGAGCATGGGGCCAAGTACTGATCCTTGAGGTACGCCGCTTCTGACATCAAGCCAGTTAGATGTAACACCGTTTAGAACTACTCTCTGTTTCCGCTCAGAGAGCCAGTCCACAAGCCAATTGTGAATGTTACCCGAGATACCGTGCGCCAATAGTTTGCTGAGCAATCGTTGGTGGGGGACCTTATCAAATGCCTTTTGAAAATCCAGATATATGATATAAACTGATCTGCTTTCATCGAACACCTCAAAAATATAATGAAAAAAATCAAGTAAGTTAGTTAAACACGATCGTTTACTACGGAAGCCATGTTGCGAATTGTTTATTATAGTATTTTCTTCGAAAAATTTCACCATATTGTTGCGAATGATAGTCTCCATTAACTTACAAATAATCGATGTCAGGCTAATTGGTCGATAGTTTCCTGGATGAGACTTGTCCCCCTTTTTGAAAATTGGTGTGACATTTGCTAATTTCCAATCCGACGGAATTGTTCCAGCTGTTAAATATTTATTGATTATGATGGAGAGCGGTTTACAAATTTGATGTTTGATTTCTTTTAAGACCCTAGGAGTAATTTTGTCTGGACCAGGAGCTTTGCTTACTTTAATCTTTTCAATTGTGCGTAAAATGTCACTTTCTACGATGAGCACAACACTTAACATCTTTTCGGTCCTTCTAACCTCCGGCGGTTGAGGTGATAAACAATTTTCGTCGGTAAATACGGCTGCGAAAAAGTTATTTAGGATTGTAGCCATTTCATTTTTATCGTTCGTGTGGTTACCATTATCATTAGCAAGCGGTCCGATACCACAAGTGAGTGACTTTTTATTATTTACATAGCTAAAAATTTCTTTAGGATTAGATTTACTCGTTTCCGTTATATATTCTTCAAGAGTTTTCTTGCTTCTTTTTATTAATTTCTTGGTTTCGCGGCGAATTCTGTCTAACTCTAATTTGTCAGCCTCACTCTGAGTT
Organism: Eriocheir sinensis; assembly: GCF_024679095.1. Classification (NCBI taxonomy): domain Eukaryota; kingdom Metazoa; phylum Arthropoda; class Malacostraca; order Decapoda; family Varunidae; genus Eriocheir; species Eriocheir sinensis. Next base: position 3,699,209 of record NC_066519.1, read on the forward strand.
GATATGTATTTACTGTATACGCGTTTTTTAAGAGATAGTCTATTTTGAATTTCGTTATTCCACCATTTGGGTTTCTTCTCAAAAGCTGAACGTCTGTTACGGTAGGGTACGCATATGCTTATGGCATTATTCAATATTGTGGTGAAGGCCCCCTAAGATTTATCAATATCTGTTTCCGCCGAGATTTTAGTCCAGTCAGATTTATTTAGAATTGAACGAATTATTTAGAATTGAGATTTATTTAGAATTGGTCAAAAGTGATGGTCACCGATGGTGACCCCGAGGTCTCTTTCCTCTTGCACATACCCATGTGGTATGTGTAGTTGCTATTTCTGGATCCGATATGCATTACTTTACATTTGGTAGTGTTGAAAGACATCTGCTATTTTTCTGACCACTGAGTGATCTGGTCCAGGTCTGTCTGATAATTTCGCAGTCTGTTGTCGTGAGGGCCTTCCCACCCACCTTTGTGTCGTCGGCAACATTGAAAGAGTGTTTTTTCCTAGTTCTAATATATATATATATATATATATATATATATATATATATATATATATATATATATATATAAAGGAGAGTATGGGTCCCTGCACTGACACCTGTGGCACTCCACTTTTGACCTGGACCTATTCGAGGCTCTGTCCGTTGAGTACAACTCGTCGTTTTCTTCCTTGAGCAGCCTGGAAAAGTCGTCGGGTCCGATGGAATTGTTTGTCTCGAGTTTATCTATGTACTTTTTCACATCCTGTTCGTCGATTGTGCCAATTTCTAGGGTGTGATATTCCATCGGTGGGTAGGGCCTCGAGTACGGACTGGTGTTCGACCTTGAACACAGACGCGAAATTTTTGTTTGGGATTTCTGACCATTTGTCTGCTGTCCTGGATTAGTACGTCACTTTCATCTTTTAGGGAACCGATATTGCTTTTTGTCTTCTTTTTGATTCTTATATACGTGAAGAACTTTTTCTGTTTGGACTTGGCTTCGCGTGCAATTTGCTTTTCATAGTCGCGTTTACGCTATCGAATGAGAGTTCTGCAAGCATGGTACTGTTCGCGTGCCTCATCAGTGTTGTTTTCTTTCAACAAGTTGTATTTTCTTTTCTTTTCTTTCGAACTTGGGTTGTAATCCATGGTGGGCTTATGACATTATTTGTTCTCCTAGTCTTCATGGGAACAGTTGTTCTCTCTACCTCTAGGAGTTTGCTTTTGAAGCTTTCCACGCGCTGTCCACAGGAGTTGTTGTTATATGAATTAGGTGATGGTCGCAACCACCCAGTTTTTCGCCGATTTGACATTCACGTGCGAGATCGGAATCACCACGAGCACTAGGTCTAATAAATTAATTTCCTTGTCGGCTGGCCAACGATCTGAGTTAGAAAAGTGTCTTCTAGCATTTCGAGCAATTTGTTACCCTCCCGATCTCCATTCATCGTGGTCCAGTCAATGTTGGAACAGTTAAAGTCCCCAATATTGACTGACTGTTTGTTTTGTGTTATGGTGTGAATTTTTCATACAGCGCCGCGTCGTCCGCCGCTTGTTGCTTTGAAGATCTGTATACAGTTCCAATCGTTATTTTGTTATGCTTTCTAGTTTCCAGTTCAACATAAACGGTGTCCTATTTCTCTGAGTACTCTTCGGTTATTTTCACGGCCGGGTATTTTTTCTTGACTTAGCATATAACACCTCCTCCTTTCCTGTGAAGTCTGCTTTTGTAGAAGCTTTCGTATCCCGGAACTGAGAATTTGGTCATTAGGTGGTCAGAGGTGGCCCACGTTTCGGTGATAACAATCACGTCCGGTCTTTCCACGTCAATGTAGGCAAGGCGTCCCTGGTTGTCTTGCATCCAGCTCTGCAGTCGGTCCAGAATGTGTTGTAGGGGCGGTAGTCAGAGGCTGTTGATATGTGTGTGTGTGAGTGTGAGAGAGAGAGAGAGAGAGAGAGAGAGAGAGAGAGAGAGAGAGAGAGAGAGAGAATATACACACACACACACACACACACACACACACACACACACACACACACACACACACACACACACACACACACACGTTCATTTTTTTCAGTTACAATTTTTTAGCCCAATTTTTCCATGCGCTTCCCTTCCCTTTCCTCCCTTCCCCTCACGTCTCAACCCCTCCCCTCCCTCCCTTCCCTTCCCCTTCCCTTCCTTCCCATTCCCTTCCCGTCTCATCCCCTACCCTCCCCCCCTTCCCCTCCCCTTCTCTTCCTTCCCCTTCCCTTCCTTCTCCCTCCCCATCACTTCCCTCCCCTCCCCTCCCTGCCCCTTCCCCTTCCCTTCCCTTCCCTTCCCTTCCCTTCCCTTCCCTTGCCTCTCCCGCTCCCCTCCCCTCATCTCCCCTTCTCTTCTCTTCTCTCCTCTCCCTCCCTCCCTCTCCCTCCCCCTCCTTCCCTTTCCCACCTCCTCCCTTTCCCTTCCCTCCCCTTCCCTTCTCACATCTCCCCTTCCCTTCCCTTCCCTTCCCTCCATACTCCTGCCCTACCATTACCTTCTTCCCATCCCATAAATATTCATCAAAATCCTTCCCCTTTTCCTTTCCTCCTCCCCATCTTCCCATCTGTCTCTTCCCTTTGCTCCAGCCACTCCCCTCCTCTTATCACTCCCCATTTCCCATTCGTCCTCTATCATCCCTTCCCTCTCTCCTCCCTTCCCTTCCTCTCCTTCCCATCCATTCTCCTCCCAATTTCTCGTACTTCTCTCCCTCTTCCCTTCTCCCTTCCCTCACTCCTCCTTTTCTTTGCCGATCTCCCTGTTTATTTTCCCTTCCTCTCGTCCCTTTTCCCTTCCCTATCCATTCTCCCTCTTCCTCTTCCTCCCTGTTCTCCCTTTATCCTCCCCTTCATCCATTTTCCTCCCTCATCTTCTCCCTTTCCCTACTCCCTTTATATTTTATCTCCTTTCTTTTCTTTCCACCTTTCTTTTGCTCCTCAACTGTTCTCTCCCTTCCTCTTCACACATTGGTGCAGAAGTTTTTCAATAACAGAGTCGTCGATCACTGGAATGGACTCCCACCGTCAGTAGTTATGCACAGAGTATCAATAGCTTTAAGTCTTTTAGATAAGTACTTCAGGATATAAGATTATACTGACCTTTTTCGCATGTTTTCAGACAGATTGCAGCAAGACCTCAACCCATATTCATATAATTCTCCCCACAACCTAGATTGCAAGTAGCAAAAGTCAACAATAGAGTAAAGCAACAGTTAATGTCTGCATGACAGGTGGAGGAGGTGTGGGTGCAGTAAGGTGACAGGTTACTGGTGCCAGCCTAGTACTGCTGGTAAAACGAGGATCAAGCCTCCACCTGTGCCCCTGAAACTACACCTCACCCATCGTGAGTATTAGGGGATTCTGGGGCTGCTTCTGTGTAGGCCACTCGGCCTCTTCCAGCCTCCTGTATTTCTATGTTCTTATGTTCTTATGTAATGAAGTCATTTTCCCCACAGCTTAGGTTACCAGTAGTGTGTTAAGGCAGCACTTCTCTTATTTCTCTCTTTTACTGTAAAATTTAAATGGCCCTTTCTTCCTTAAAGGTACATGGTGTTCTCTTCTAACTATTTCCTGCCGGGCACGTTGCCGGGAGGAGAGATGGTGGGGAGGAGCCTTCATCTATTCTGTCCTGTCCTACCACACGTAGATTACTAGTAGTGGTAGTAAACAGACACCCTCGTCATAGACCGAAAGGTCTTCTGGTGCCTGTTCTTCCTATGTATTCTCCTCCTCCTCCTCCTCCTCCTTCCACTCCTCCTCCTTCACCTCCTCCTCCTCCACCTCTTCCTCCTCCTCCTCCTCGTCCTCCTCCTCCTCCTTCCCCTCCTCCTCCTCCTCCTCCTCCTATTCATCCTCATCCTCCTCCTCTTCCTCCTCCATCTCCTCCTCCTCCTCCTCGTTTTCTTCCAGATTCCAGCCCCGAAGAAAATTTTTCAAGGCCCTGAAGAACATAAGATTGCATTGACTGAAATTGATATCAGGAAGTACGTGCGTACCTGCAGAAAATAGATCCAAATAAACCTCCGGGCCCCTGACAATTTATTTCCTCGCGTGTTGAGAGAATGTAGTCAACAGCTAGAATGACCCATAACATTAATATTCAACTAGTCATTAGCACAGCCCAGTGTGCCTCTCGAGTGGAAAAAGGCCAATATTACCCCGATCTTTAAAAAAGGAGATAAAAAACAAGACATAAATTATCGTCCCATCAGCCTTACGTCTGTCCTAATTAAACTATTCGAAAAATATTCAGGATAAATGATCACTTTCCTTGAAACAAAATGATTTGATAACTGATAGTCAGCATGGATTTCGTAGTAATCGGTCTTGCCTTACCAACCCATTAACATTTTTCAACGATGTTTATACATGTTGGGACGCCCGAAGCCCATATGACGTAATGTACTTAGATTTTCAGACAGCGTTTGATAACGGTCCTCACGTTAGGCTTATTTCAAAACTGCGTTTCCACGGTATTAACGACCATCTCTGTGTGTGGATTCATGACTAGCTCACCAACAGAGAACAACATGTAGTTCTTAATGCAGTGAAGCATCGGATTGGCAACCTGTCACCAGTGGCGTGCCCCAAGGTTCGGTCCTGGGGCCAACACTATTCATAATTTACGTGAACGACTTAGAAACTGATATCCCATCAAAAGTAGCCAAATTCGACGACACCAAATTAGAGGTACGGTAATGAACAGTCAAAGTCGCGAGAATATTCAATCAGACTTAATAAGACTTGCTGACTGGAGCGAAAAAATGGCAAATGAGTTTTAATGTAGATAAATGTAAAGTAATGCACATAGGTGAAAAATCCTAACTTTAAATATCAGATTCAAGGACATGAGCTCAAAGCGAAGTAAAACAAGAAAAAGATCTTGGTGTCATTATCAGTAACACTCTTAAAATGAGTGATCAATGTTCTGTAGTGAGTAAAAAGCCAATATGATGTTAGGATTAATCACAAGAAGCTTTGATTATCAATCACCCGAACTTATGAAGAGATTATATTTAGCATTTGTAAGACCACAGCCAGAATACGCCGCTCAGTTCTGGTCACCGAACTTTATCAAAGATCAAGTTTTGCTAGAAAAGATACAGCGACGAGCAACCAAACAAATTCCAGCGTCTGAAATGCCATATGACGAGCGTTTAACCCGGCAGCGTCGATGGACCTATTTTGGGGTTTCATGAGTCGGTCCGCTGAAACGGCGGACCCAGTTTTGGCTCGGCTCAAAACGCCTTAGTCGAGCTAATTGTAGGCGGTGGCATGGAGCAACACACCATGCATGAACTTGGTCATTGTGGTGGGTCATAGACTTCACAATCTCTTGACGGGAAACGGGCGCGTCGATTCGCAGGGGGCCGATTTTCCAAAATTTAAAATTTAAATATTTTCAAAACCAAAGCAGCTAGCGACCTGAAACTAAAACAGGCACCTCCCTTAGGCCTATATGAGTCTCCCTGAGCAGCGGTATCAAAACATTCAAAGTCGTTCCTAATAAAATCCTGATTAATTGTTTTTATATAAGTATAACAAAACTTAAAAAGGCTATAAAATCCTCAGATTTTACGCTAGATGCACAAACATCACCAACTGCAGAGATAATCACTTATATTTTCAGAATCAATAGCAATATTTAGCATATCTTATAAGTTTTTGCCCGAAATAGCTACTTATTTTTTTTTTTATTTAGTGCAATTTTACTTAAGTTATTAACATCTAATAAATCAAATAAAATTCACAATAGAAACTTAAAACATTAGTAAAGCATGCAGAAACATCTTAATTTTACTCAACAAAAGCAAAAAATTCATTTTACTAAAAACAATCACAACTTATTTTGGTTGAATTCTGATGTCACTATTGCTGCAGCACGTCTTGCCGTCTATCTGGCACTCGTCCCTGAACAATCACTTTAGACTTTTGGCCTATGACTTGTGGGCCCCTGTCAGTTTCCTGGACTTGTACACGTACCTGTTCCTCGCCGTATCCTTCCTGCCCTCCTCGATACTGCTCCTCTTCCTGCTGGTTTGGCTGCTTCAAGGCCTTGTTCTTCCTCGCTTCTGAGGTCACGTCCTTGGAGAAATTAGCACTGAAACAGTTGAAGAGGGACCTGCTGATGTGCGGCAAGATGGTGTTGGCCAGGTTGTGCCCCTCCTGGCACCTGTACCCTGCAAGGTCGGGTCTGAGGCCGCCAGGAACCCAGGAGGTGCCTGAACCTGTCCCTGTGGCGCATGGCAAGGAGAGGAACCTCAACCTGCGCTCCTTCTTGTCCCTCCCTGCACATCAGGGAGTCCCACAGCGACATCCCGAAGGACGCCATGTGGGCCATTGAGAGATGGCTGCTTCAGGACCGCCTGGCCTGTCTCCAGCTCTCCCTGTCGACCAGCCTGACCAGGGCGTCGAACATCACAGAGGGCGGGTCGCCCTCTCGAGCTCCACGGTAATCTTCATCTCCTCCTGCTGGCAAGCTCCTGCTTGCAGCACTCGGCCACAGAGGAGTTGGCCTGACCTTCCTGGCCAGGTAGCCGGCGTGAAGTTGCTGACCGCGGCGAGGAGCAACTGTCCGTCGGCGGGTCCGGCTGGTCGTCGGCCAGCTCCCTGCAAGCTGGGCCAAGATCACCTCGTCGTCCTCCTTCTCCTCTGCCTTGGCCCGGTCCAGGTCGGCCTGCACGTCCCTGGGGAAGAACCTGACGAGCTTCAGCAAATGCAGGCGCTGGGCCAACCTGTTGCTCACCATGAAGTTCTGCACGCCTGTCCAGTAGTTGGCGCCGCACATGGTGCGGCGTTTGCCGAAAGAGTGCTCAGTCGGGTCAGAGTTGGCCTTCCCATGCACACATACTCGACCCTGTAGGACGTAGTGAACAGCCCCTCACTACCACACTGCACTGAACACACCACTGCACTGCACACAACACTGAGTCACTACACTGATGGCGTAGTACGGCTCCTCCACAGTTTACTCCACGGGGTCGCGGCGTCCTCATATCTTGTGTCTCCTCCGTCACTTCCACTGATCCACTGCCTTCAGGTCTTCTTGTATCGTCCTCTGGATCCTTGCAGTTGTGGGAAGGGTACAGAGACGATGAATAACTGTAGGTCCTTACTTGGAGAGTAAACAGAGGCAGGACAGCGATAATCCTTTACAGAGGGAAGTGTCAGCTGACTGCGTGCCTAAGGCGAGTTAGGGCGACGCGGAACTGAGCTGAGTTGCCATGTAGGCACTAACTAAACGTACATTTCTTGTTTCCTAATACGTAAAACTGTGGACTTCACTATCCTACAGTTATCATTCATTTTACGTAAAGATTTCAACCTAAAGTTACGCAAATTTGCCATTTTTTACACAACGTTTTCAAAGTGCACGCATGGTGCTATTTTATATAAGTTAACTTGAATCCTCGACCAAATCACTCTAGAGACACTCCTGCCTGCTTGTATGCACTAAAACTTGAAGATTTCGTCCTGTTTCCACTTAAATTCGAGTAAGAACGCAGAGTGTGTTTGAGTTCTCGCAGTGAAAGTCGCCATAACAATCGGCCCCTTACGCGAAGCCAGCGCGCCAAGACTGAAGAGATTTCCCGTCAACTAGTTGTGAAGTCTATAAGTGGGTGATTGATCTTGAGGTGGGCTTATTTGTCGTAGGTGGTGCTGTAAGGTCTTGGCAGACTGAATTAGCTATCCATACAGCAATCACTTGTCAAATTCTCTAAAGTAGACAACAAGCGACTCTTGGCTAGATGCCACGTGTCACGAGATCTGTTTATTTTGTAACAAACACCACCCAAAAACAATGGAGTTTGAGTATAAGTAAATATTTTAACGGCTTTATGGTTATGAGAGAAGTACTTGATATACGTTCCATGTTCTTTTCTTAGCCTCAAATGCAGTGTAATCTTGCCGTTTTTCGGCTACTTCGGCTTTCCCATAGCCGAAGCTTCCACGGGTTAAAGCGTTTAGATATGGTTTCCCTAAAAAAGCGAAGGATAAGAAAGGACTTAATTGAAGTGTTCAAAATCCTTAATGGATTCGACAACATTAACCCAGATAGTCTATTTCAGAGAGACACAAACACAATAACACGCAGCAACGGTATGAACTTAAAGGAAACCGATGTAACACATTGTGCGCAGAATTTTTTCAATAATAGAATCAAGTCAGATCACTGAATAGACTCCCACCGTCAGTAGTTAGCGCACAGGGATATAATATTATACTGACCCTTCTTCACATGTTTTCAGACAGATTGCAGCAAGACCTCAACCTAAATCCATATTATTCTCCCCCACAACCTAGATTGCAAGTATCGTATGTTAACAACAGAGTAAAGCAACAGTTAATGTCCGCATGACAGATGGAGTGAGGTGTGCAGTAAGGTGACAGGTTACTGGTGCCGTGCCTAGTACCGCCGGTAAAACGAGGATCACCTCCACCTGTGCCCCTGAAACTACACCTCACCCATCGTGAGTATTAGGGGGGATTCTGTGGCTACCCTGGGTAGGCCACTGGCCTCTTCAAGTCTCCCTGTGTTTCTATGTTCTTATGTTCTTATGTAATGAAGCCATTTACCCCACAGCTTAGGTTAACAATAGCGTAAGTTAAGGGTAGTAATTTCCTCTTATTTCTCTCTTTACTTTAAAATTTCCATGTCCCTTTCTTCCTTAAAGGAACATGGTGTTCTCTTCTAACTATTTCCTGCCGGCACGTTGCCGGAGGAAGAGGTGGGTGGCGAGGAGCCTTCATCTATTCTATCCTGTCCTACCACACGTAGTTTACTAGTAGTAGCGGCAGTAAACTGACACCTCTGCCATAGACCGATAGGTCTTCTGGTGTCTGTTCTCCTATGTATTCCTATGTATTCCTCTTCCTCTTCCTCCTCCTCCTCCTCGCTGGCGACCCACTTACCCACACGCCTGTGACCTAGCTTGTATACCTGTGCTTCATCGCCTGGCTGTGTGCTTCATCGCCTGCTGGGGAATCATGGAGTCACCCACCAGGAAGGTGCTCTCCTGCTCCTCCTCCTCCAGAATGGCAGACCTGTTGAAGCAATGAACAGGATAAATTGCTTGTCTGGCTGGTGTGGCTCCTCCATTCACGACGGTGAAGCTTATAATGGCAGTGCCACTACCACCCTCTCGCTGCAGTGTGGTGTTGTCCGTTGGTGTCGTCGGTACTGCTGAAGGCAAGGGAGCGGTTGAGAAGGGTTTGGCAACGTTAGCCTGGATGAATTCTGCAAGGGAGAAGTGTGTGTCCAGTGAATAATTATTATTACATATTATAATAATAATAATAATAATAATAATTTATTTCACTGGAGAGGTGGCGACACACTGAGTGCTCCAATGAGTTTGTCTCTGACCTAATGATGACTCTCTCTCTCTCAGATTCCAGGATGAACTAAACAGATTGTATGACTGGGCGGATAAATGGCAGATGGAGTTCAATGTAGGGAAATGCAGTATTCTGAGTGTAGGTATGAACAACCCTCTCATTAACTATGTATTGCTTAAATAAGCAGGTCTGAGTGCGAGAGATTTAGGGTCTTAGTGAGCTCTGATCTCCGTCCAAGGGCACAATGCATTCAAGCTTAGAAATTGAGCAAATAGAGTACTGGGATTTATTTCAAGGAGCGTAAGCAACAGAAGCCCCGAAGTCTTCGTCAAATTATATTTAACATTAGTTAGACCTCATCTTGACTATGCAGCCAGTTCTGGTCACCTTACTATAGAATGGATATCAAATGTTAGAATCAGTGCAGAGGAGGATGACTAAGATGATTCAGGGGTTGAGAAACTTGCCATACGAGGAAAGACTCAAACAGTTAAACTTCCATTCTCTAGAAAGTGCTGAAGGTGCGTGGAGACATGATCGAGGTTTATAAATGGATGAAGGGCTTTAATAAGGGAAATATTCATAAGGTTTTGTTGGTAAGAGAACCGGTAGGACACGAAGTAATGGGTTTAAACTGGATAAATTCAGATTCAACAGGGACATAGGCAAAAAATTGGTTTACTAACAGGGTTGTGGATTAGTGGAATAGCTTAGCAGTCATGTGGTGAGTGCCAATACAATTGTCACATTCAAAATAGATTAGATAAATTCATGGACAGCGATATTAGGTGGGGTTAGGATACACGGGAGCTTAGGTTTAAAGGAGCTGCCTAGTACAGGCCTACCGGCCTCTTGCAGACTCCTACGTTCTTATGTTCTTATGCTCTCTCTCTCTCTCTCTCTCTCTCTCTCTCAATTTACAATGTGTGAATTAATATTTATTTTGTTTCCACATTCCCCCCATGTGTGTGTGTGTGTGTGTGTGTGTGTGTGTGTGTGTGTGTGTGTGTGTGTGTGTGTGTGTGTGTGTGTGTGTGTGTGTGTGTGTGTGTGTGTGTGTGACGTCTCCACGAATATTTATTTCGTTGGCATCACAGGGTGTGATGGCAGCTGCCCCGACCTTTCCGCAGGCTGCTGTGACGTGCACCTCTTAGGAAGGAAAATGTCTGCGTGTGTGCGTGTGTCTGTGTGTGTGCGTACGCGCGCATGTGTGCGTGTGTGGGCGTATGCGAGCTTCGGCTAAGGGTGTGGGCTACGGTCCGGGGACCACACATCGTTACTGCGTTGCCACGTGCCACTGCAATGCTGACGCGCTGCCTCAGCCATGCTGTCTCACGGGGCTCCCCAATGCGCTGGCTGATGCGCCTGCCGATGTCCTGCAGCAGGTCTCCGAAGGCAGGTCCCAGCACCCTGCCTGTTTCCACGGAGAGGGGCACGAAGTCGTATCACTGGGCGATGGCTGCGTAGCGGTGACACTTGCATGTGTGTGTGTGTGTGTGTGTGTATGTGTGTGTGTGTGTGTGTGTGTGTGTGACGTTTCCACCAATATTTATTTCTGTTGCCATCACAGGGTGTGATGGCAGCTGCCCTGGCCTTTCCGCAGGCTGCTGTGAAGCTCACCTCTTTGGATGGTAAATGGATGGATGTGTGTGCGTGTGGGTTTATGTGTAATTCACGTCTTGGTCTGCTGCGGGTATCTCTCGAGAGAGCCAGCCGTTCCCCTACGGAAGAGCACAGAGCTCTTAGTACCGATCTTTGGGTAGGGCTGAGACCACACACACACAACTCACCGCGACAATGAGGTCACAACTCCTTGCCTGACGTCGCGAAACTACTCAGTGCGAGGTGATCAGGGCTACACGAAAGAAGATGAACCCAACTTATCTTCACCCTGCCGGGGAATGGAACCCCGGTCTTTCTGGTTGTGAGGCAGACGCCCTACCGGGCCGTGTGTGTGAGGAGCTCACGGGTGTAGGCTACGTTCCGGGGGCCCACACATCACAGCTGCATTACCATGCGCCACGGCAAGGCTGACGCGCTGCCTCAGCCATGCAGTCTCACGGGGCTCCCCACTGCGCTGGCTGAAGCGCCTGCGATGTCCTTTAGCAGGTCCCCGAAGGTGGGTCCCAACACGCCGCTCGTCTCCACGGAAAGGGGCACAAAGTCGTATCGCTGGGCGAGGGCCGCGTAATGGTGACGCTTGCGCTCTTCAGCAGCGCGCGCGGCAGCTCCAGCAGCGGAAGCTGTGGAAAATGTGTTAGTGCAGGTGGCGTATCACATCAACATCTTGCCTCGCCTGAAGGGGAAGAAAGTGATGCCGTCCGGTCGGCGACCGTCTCCTCGGTCCAGGTCTCGCGGCTCGAGGATGGCCGAGAGACCGGCGGCGGCTAGGGCCCGGTAGATGACGACGTTTAGAGCTGCGTGGCGGGGCAGTCTACCGGGGTTCCTGTGGCAGGACAGGCTATGATAGCTCATAGCATCGGACATTGCCCCACAGCTGCAGTGGTGAGGTTGATGGACGTGCGTGCCCAACCTCAGGGCGACGCTCACGAGGACCGCCTCGTCGGGCAAAAGGAGGCCAAGGACCTCGACCGGGTCGGGTGAGAGTCAAGCCCTGCTGTGGTGCTGCGGCGGCGGCGTGTGTGTGTGTGTGTGTGTGTACCATTTTCCTTCTCTTTAGGTCGGCTAATGCTGCCAAACCCATTCAAAACACACACACACACACACACACACACACATACATACACACACAATGCACACACTCACACACACACACACACACACACACACACACACACACACAATGCACACACACACACAAACCACACACACACACACACACACACACACACACACACACACACACACACACACACACACACACACACACACACACACACACACACACACACACACACACGAACAAACATCATTATCCTGTTAATCAAAATCATCAAACGTAATGAACAAACACATTAAACATTATTAATTGTATTGTTTTTAATTTATGTGTGTGTGTGTGTGTGTAATTCACCACGACCTGATCACGAGTTGGACTCGTAATCGCCAGGAGGTACCCTGCCGACATGAGCAAATGCTCTTTATCGTCGATCTATGGGTAATGCCAGGACCTCACACACCCCATACCCCTGGTTCCAGGGGGGGAGAGTATACACTCCTAGTCAACGGAAAGAATCCGGCCTCAGCGGGCTTCAGTCGCCGCCCCGTCAGACCGTGAAACCTGGCAGCGCAGCGCTCTAGCAGTTGCGCCACGGAGCGTGTGTGTGTGTGTGTGTGTGTGTGTGTGTGTGTGTGTGTGTGTGTGTGTGTGTGTGTGTGTGTGTGTGTGATTGTGTGTGTCTGGTCTGCTGCGGGTCTCTCTCGAGACAGCCAGCCTTTCCCTACGGAAGAGCACAGAGCTCATCGTACCGATCTCTGGGTACGACTGAGACCACTCAAACACAACACACCGCGACAACGAGGTCACAACTCCTTGCCTGACGTCGCGTACCTACTCACTGCTAGGTGAACAGGGCTACACGTGAAAGAAGATAAACCCAACTTATCTTCACCTGACCGGGAATCGAGCCCCGGTCCTTCTGGTTGTGAGGCAGACCATCTATCCACTGAGCTACTGGCTGCGTGTGTGTGTGTGTGTGTGTGTGTGTGTGTTTCCTAAAGCTACCAGCGCACACACACACACACACACACACACACACACACACACACGATAAATTAATCCATACAAGGAAAGGTTTCATGCTGGGATCGAACTCATGACGACTGAGACGGGGAGCCACTCCTAACCAGTCTGCCAAAGAGGTACCCCACTCGCAGAGTGAGTTATGAGAGGCTCGCCCATCAGGCAAGTCGCTCTACTACAGGAGGAAGAGGAGGAGGAGGAGGAGGAGAAGGAGGAGGAGGAGGAGGAGGAGGAGGAAGAGGAGGAGGAGGAGGAGGAAGACTTGGAAGGGAGAAAAAATATGAAGGTAGGGAGGGAGTAAAGGATGGAGGAGTGAAAAAAAAGATGAAAGGAAAGGAAAAATTGACGAAGCGAAGGAAGGAGGGAGAAGAGGCAAGGGGAGGAAAGAGAACGTGAAGTGAGGAGAGAGAAGAGAAAATCACAGTCTCAGGGAGATAACAAATCACATTCAACGTCCATGACTCCTTTGATGCGCACACACACACACACACACACACACACACACACACACACACACACACACACACACACACACACACACACACACACCTCTTGATCGGGGTCAAGACGTGTCACTTGGCGCTCCCCATAGCAGCCACGGGGTCAGTTTGTTGACCCTTTTTCTTTTTTCTTTTTCTTTTTCTTTTTCTCTTTCTTCTCCTTCGCTCCTCATTCCCCCGCCCCTTCCCATTGTTTTCAAGGTACTCATTATTACAAAGAACACTAGTGAAATGTTGTGACACTGTACAGACATACAGTGAGTGCAGTGGTTAGTGGTGCTGGAAGGGTAGTGAGACTGTGTCGCCAACACAACACCGAGGACACGCTCAAGCTCCGGAGGACGAAATCACCCAGCAGCTGATGAAGGTCAGTTCAGGTGGCAGGCAGTGAGGCAGCCTCGTTACTCAGGTCTGGAGCAAGATGTACGGTAACTTCATCAACTCTGTGCAGTTGTTCCGATAAACCGGCCAGCAACCACCACCTGTGTCTCGCCGGCCCATGCTTAGCACTTCCTTACTAAGCCTGGGTATCCCTGAGTGACCTCCCAGATACTGCCCGCCTGCATCCCTCTGGGACCAGTCACCTGAAACCAGCATCCTACCTGAGGATTAACAGCGCACTGACCTCACCGCCATCTGGAAGAATCCGCCCCAGCACCACCCCCACTGCACTCCATCCCACCCAACCCCTGCCATCACCCCTACCATTCTCAGAGACAAGTCTGACCCCCTATTTCCATCCCCCATCTAGTTTTTTACTTGTTCTCGTTATCGAAATTTATTTAAATGTATTTATATGTAAATTTCCAGCCTGACGGCTGCCGTATACCTGAATAAACCGTATATTATTATTATTATTATTATTATTATTATTATTATTATTATTATTATTATTATTATTATTATTATTACACACACACACACACACACACACACACACACACACACACACACACACACACACACACACACACACACACACACACACACACACACACACACAGAAAAGGAAGAAAGAAAGCCAAAGAGCAGAGAGAAGGAGGGAGGAAAGGAGAGAGAGAGAGAGAGAGAGAGAGCGAGAGAGAGAGAGAGAGAGAGAGAGAGAGAGAGAGAGAGAGAGAGAGAGAGAGAGAGAGAGAGAGAGAGAGAGAGAGAGAGAGAATCAAAGTAGAATCAAAGTAGCTAATATATCTTTCTGCTTTCTCGAATAAATTTCATTAACTACAAAAACAAGAAGAGGAAAAAGAAGAAGAAAAAAAAGAACAACAACAACAACAACAAAAACAAAAACAACAACAACAACAACAACAGGCGGTGTTCCAAGTTTGTGTTCAAGTGTTTACCTGTGCGCGGCTCCTCCAATCAAGGCAGGTGACACGTGACCCGGGATGAGGAGGAGAGGGGAAGGAGGAGAAGGTATTTTCTTTTTCTAAAACACTTCATTGATTTTTCACACGTTGATCAAGAAAGTGCTCTCTCTCTCTCTCTCTTTCTGATGTTTTCTTCATTTTATCTTTAATTTGTTTTTTATCCTTATAGTGAACACGTGAATATACACCTTGTCTCTCTGTCTGTCTGTCTGTCTGTCTGTCTGTCTGCGTTTCTCTATCTGTGCATGTGCCTGCGTGTGTGTGTGTGTGTCTGTCTGCCTGTCTATCAGTCTGCCTGTACAAAGTTCTATTCCGCTCAACCTCATACCTAGATCACTGAGGTGAGGAACGCAAAAGTCAACCCTAAGTAGAGTAAAGGGGCTCTCACACATTCCCGGTCCCGGTCGCGACCGTCCCCGATAACTCCAGATAAGCCGATCGGGGCCTGACCGCCGACAAAATAGGCAATAATCCCCGGCGGCTTACCGCCGGTCTGCCTGCGGGTAGACCGGCGACCATATACGATTTTCGATTTCTCCGACCGGCTACTGCAGCAGGTCAGTCGGCGGTCGACCGTCGGCCCACCGGCGACAGACCGTCGGTCTACCGGCGGCAGACCTGCGGCACATCGAGGAGCAAACAATTTCGTTGCCACACCCAGTTGGAAGGGTATATAAACGCCCGTCCAGGTCCTCTTTGCTGCAAGTGTTGCAGTGTTGCCTCGTAGATTCCGCATTGGAGTCAGCTCCGACACCTGTTGACGCCACCGTCCAAGGGCACAATGCATTCAAGCTAGAAATCGAGCTAATAGGGTACTGGGATTTGTTTCAAGGAGCGTAAGCAACAGAAGCCTGAAGTCTTCCTCAAACTATATTTAGCATTAGTTAGACCTCATCTTGACTATGCGGTTCAGTTCTGGTCACCCTACTATAGAATGGATATCAAAATGTTAGAATCGGTGCAGAGGAGGATGACTAAGATGATTCAGGGGTTGAGAAACTTGCCATACGAGGAAAGACTCAAACAGTTAAACTTGCATTCTCTAAAAAGGCGAAGGGTGAGTGGAGACATGATCGAGGTTTATAAATGGATGAAGGGCTTTAATAAGGGAGACATTCATAAGGTTTTGTTGGTAAGAGAACCGGGTACGACACGAAGTAACGGGTTTAAACTGGATAAATTCAGATTCAACAGGGACATAGGCAAAAATTGGTTTACTAACAGGGTGGTGGATGAGTGGAATAGGCTTAGCAGTCATGTGGTGAGTGCCAATACAATTGTCACATTCAAAAATAGACTAGATAAATTCATGGACAGCGATGTTAGGTGGGGTTAGATACACGGGAGCTTAGGGTTAAAGGAGCTGCCTCGTACAGGCCTACCGGCCTCTTGCAGACTCCTGCGTTCTTATGTTCTTATGTTCACCTACCACCAGCTACAACTTCAACACCCATTCATTCACCCATCTATATAAATCAGCTAACCAGTCATTCAGTCATCTATAACTCAGCCATCCAACAATTCAGACATCAGCCATCTATAATCCAGCCATCCAGGGGAGGCGGTGGCTGAGTCGTCAGGGGAGGCGGTGGCTGAGTCGTCAAAGTAACGGCCTCGTGTTCAGGAGGACGCGAGTTCAATCCCCGCCCGGTGCCACCAAGCTGGGATTTTTCAGCCGCCGCCGAGTGGCTTAAAACTACCCACATGCTGTCCAGAAGACCACCTATCAACCCGGACTCTAGATTCTAGGATCAAAGATGAGCTCTGGGAGGGCAGCATGAGCCAATGCAAGATGGCGCCACTATAAACACTCGCCTGCGCCAGAACGGGCTGGGCCGACCATCAGGACCTACCGGAAAGAAGCCTTGGACCGACCATCAGGATCCACCGGAAGAAGCCTACCGGCGCAATAGGCTGCAATGTAAAAAAAAAAAAAAAAAAAAAAATTTATAAACCAGCCACTCAGCCATTCAGAACACTTGCTCCTTGTACCACTCAACTAACTCCTTCTCTGTGAATAGTTGATTTTATTTCGCTCCCGCGAATCATTTAGTGATGGTGTAATCTGGTCCTCTGCCATGAGTTGATCTTCAAAGGTCTTCAATAGCTGTGGGCATGTTGCTTGGGTGTAGAGACGCGTGCCGGGCGGTTTTATATGTTTATAATAAACAGCTTTATACCTAAATTCATTCGTGTGCATAAATCTCTCTCTCTCTCTCTCTCTCTCTCTCTCTCTCTCTCTCTCTCTCTCTCTCTCTCTCTCTCTCTCTCTCTCTCTCTCTCTCTATATATATTGTATATTACATCTTCAGACTAAAGTTAGTCTGAAGATGTAATATATAAAGTGCTTACTATATTCTCTTTCTTTTCCCAGTGTGGTATGTCTACATGTCATCGCGGTGAAGTATATATATATATATATATATATATATATATATATATATATATATATATATATATATATATATATATATATATATATATATATATATATATATATATATATATATATATATATATATATATATATATATATATATATATCTTTCTATTTTTTCTCTCTTTCACCCAATCCTCTTCCTCCTTTTTTTCATCTCCCTCTCTCTTCATCCCTCGCTCCTACCTGTTCCTCCTCGTCTTCCTCCTTCCTCCCTTGCTAATCCCCAGGTCAGACACAGGTGTTCACTCGCGGTCTACAGCCGGTCTACCGCCGGTCTGCCGACGGTCTGCCGTGGGTGTCGGCGGTTGACCGCCGGTCGACCGGCGACATTTTTCGACACCGCCGATCGACCGGGCGCATCGCCGATATCTTTGAAAATTTTAAAGTTGACCGGCGGTGGTCGGCTGCGTCTACGGTCCTCAGGGTCGACCGGCGGTAGACCGGCAGTCTGCCGACAAGCCCCGATCTTACAACCGATCGACCGGCGACCGGCTTATCGGGAATCATCGGGGACGGTCGCGACCGGGACCGGGAATGTGTGAGAGCCCCTTAACCATCGTGGGTCCTTCATCGTCACTGCACTCATCACCACAACAGAACACTGACGGAAGAAACATGTATGAACGCATTACGCCACACTCGTGGGGGTGAGCGAAGACAGGAGAGGAAAGGAGGAGGGAGACAGAGGAAGGGAGACTTGCGGCACCGGCAGGCAGGGAGCGAGCGAGCTTGGAACAGACAGGATGATGCCTGAAGCAGAAAGTTGTGGCGCTGCTGGCGAGGAAGAGGGAATTAGAGGGAGGAGAAGTAAGGAACAGATTAAAGAAGGAAAGGAAAGAGGAAGGAAGAGGAGGTGGAGATAAGGGAAGAAGAATAGATAGAAAGAGGAAATAGAGGGTGAATGACAGGAAGAAAAAGAAGAAGAGGAGACAGAGAGAAAGAGTATAGCTAGGAAGAGGGAAGGAGGAGGAGAAGGAAGGAACATAATAAAGGACGGAGAATGGATAGAAAGAGGAAGAACAGGGAGCATACAAGGGAAAGAATAAAGCAGAGGAGGAGACATGGAGAAAGAGGAAAATAAGGAGGATGAAATAAGAAGGAGGAGAAGGAAGGAACATAATAAAGAAAGAAAGGAGACGAAGGGAGGAGGAGGAGATGGAGATACGGAGGAGATGATGGAAAGAAATGGCTGATGAAAAGAGGAAGATAATGAGGAACTGAGAAGAGAAGGAACAACACCAGCAACAACAACAACAACAACAACAACAACAACAACAACAACAACAACAATAACAGCTACAACAGCTCCACCACCACCACCAACACCACTACCACCACCACCAACAACAACAACAGCAAGGTAATGTCTCGTACTTACTGAGTGCCGAGGCGAGGCGACGGATGCTGGAAAGAGAGAAAAAAGGTAATAAATAAATAAATACAGAGAAAAGAGAAAAATACCTCATACAATAATGAAGATGAAGAGGTGTTGAAGATAGAATGAGGGCTTTGAGGTGGTGGTGGTGGGGGGAGAGTGATGGTGGTGGTGATGGTGATGATAGTGGTTGTGATGCTGGTGGTAGTTAGACAGTGGCTGATATGGTGCTTTTAGCGATGGTGGTGGTGATGGTGGCGATGATAGTGGTGGTGTTGACGATTATGGTAGTTAGACAATGGCTGATGTGGTGCTTTTAGCGATCGTGGTGGTGATGGTGGTGATGATAGTGGTGGTGTTGACAATGATGGTAGTTAGACAATGGCTGATGTGGTGCTGTTAGTGATGGTGGTGGTGATAGAAATATAAATCGTGGTGGTAATGGTAAAGGTGATGATGGTCGTGGTGGTTTGGCAGCAGCAGAGGTGGTGGTGGTGGTGATGGCAGAGAAGGGGAAGGCATTGGTAGCGATGGTGAAGGAGGTGGTTATGGTGGTGGTGGTGATGGTGTAGGTAATTGCAGAGTAGGTAAAGGCAGTGGTGGTGGTGGTGGTGGTGGTGGTGGTGGTGATGATGATGATGATGATGACGGTGATACAGAAGTAGACACCGATATCCAAGACCACTGATTTTGAGAACCAGGAGAGAACTATAATGACGAGAATATCTTTGAAAACACGAGCAGATATATAACATAAAATGGTCAACGCAGGTGCTCCCACTCAAGCCCAGTGTCCGTCAGGTGTTCCCAGTCATGTCCAGTGTCCCTCAAGTATTCCCAGTCAAGCCCAGTGTCCCTCAGGTGTTCCCAGTCAAGCCTAGTGTCCCTCAGGTGTTCCCAGTCAAGCCTAGTGTCCCTCAGGTGTTCCCAGTCAAGCCCAGTGTTCCTCAGGTGTTCCCAGTCAAGCCCAGTGTTCCTCAGGTGTTCCCAGTCAAGCCCAGTGTTCCTCAGGTGTTCCCAGTCAAGACCAGTGTTCCTCAGGTGTTCCCAGTCAAGCCCAGTGTTCCCAGTCGAGCTCAGTGTCCCTGAAGTGTTCCCAGTTAGGTCCAGTGTCCCTCAGGTGTTCCCAGTTAAGCCCAGTGTTCCTCAGGTGTTCCCGGTCAACCCCAGTGTCCCTCAGGTGTTCCCAGTCAAGCCCAGTGTCCCTGAAGTGTTCCCAGTTAGGTCCACTGTCCCTCAGGTGTTCCCAGTCCAGTCCAGTGTCCCTCAGGTGTTCCCAGTCAAGCTCAATGTCCCAGAAGTGTTCCCAGTCAAGCCCAGTGCCCCTCAGGTGTTCCCAGTCAAGCCCAATGTCCCTGAGGTGTTCCCAGTCAAGCCCAGTGTTTCTCAGGTGTTCCCAGTCAAGCACAGTGTCCCTGAAATGTTCCCAGTTAGGTCCAGTGTCCCTCAGGTGTTCCCAGTCATGCTCAGTGTCCCTGAGGTGTTCCCAGTCATGTCCAGTGTTCCTCAGGTGTTCCCAGTCAAACCCAGTGTCCCTCATGGGTTCCCAGTCAAGCCCAGTGTCCCTGAGGTGTTCCCAATCATGTCCAGTGTTCCTCAGGTGTTCCCAGTCAGACCCAGTGTCCTTCAAGTGTTCCCAGTCAAGCCTAGTGTCCCTCAGGTGTTCCCAGACAAGCCTAGTGTCCATCAGGTGTTCACAGTCAAGTCTAGTGTCCCTGAGGTGTTCCCAGTCAAGCGCAGTGTCCCTCAGGTGTTCCCAGCCAAGCCTAATGTCCACCAGGTGTTCCCAGTTAGGTCTAGTGTCCCTCAGGTGTTTCCAATCAAGCCTAGTGTCCATCAGGTGTTCCTAGTCAAGCCTAGTGTCCACCAAGTTTTCCCAGTCAAGTCCAGTGTCCCTCAGGTTTTCCCAGTCAAGCCCAGTGTTCCTCAGGTGTTCCCAGTCAAGCCCAGTGTTCCTCAGGTGTTCCCAGTCAAGACCAGTGTTCCTCAGGTGTTCCCAGTCAAGCCCAGTGTTCCCAGTCAAGCTCAGTGTCCCTGAAGTGTTCCCAGTTAGGTCCAGTGTCCCTCAGGTGTTCCCAGTTAAGCCCAGTGTTCCTCAGGTGTTCCCGGTCAACCCCAGTGTCCCTCAGGTGTTCCCAGTCAAGCCCAGTGTCCCTGAAGTGTTCCCAGTTAGGTCCAATGTCCTTCAGGTGTTCCCAGTCAAGTCCAGTGTCCCTCAGGTGTTCCCAGTCAAGCTCAATGTCCCAGAAGTGTTCCCAGTCAAGCCCAGTGCCCCTCAGGTGTTCCCAGTCAAGCCCAATGTCCCTGAGGTGTTCCCAGTCAAGCCCAGTGTTTCTCAGGTGTTCCCAGTCAAGCACAGTGTCCCTGAAATGTTCCCAGTTAGGTCCAGTGTCCCTCAGGTGTTCCCAGTCATGTTCAGTGTCCCTGAGGTGTTCCCAGTCATGTCCAGTGTTCCTCAGGTGTTCCCAGTCAAACCCAGTGTCCCTCATGGGTTCCCAGTCAAGCCCAGTGTCCCTGAGGTGTTCCCAATCATGTCCAGTGTTCCTCAGGTGTTCCCAGTCAGACCCAGTGTCCTTCAAGTGTTCCCAGTCAAGCCTAGTATCCCTCAGGTGTTCCCAGACAAGCCTAGTGTCCATCAGGTGTTCACAGTCAAGTCTAGTGTCCCTGAGGTGTTCCCAGTCAAGCGCAGTGTCCCTCAGGTGTTCCCAGCCAAGCCTAATGTCCACCAGGTGTTCCCAGTTAAGTCTAGTGTCCCTCAGGTGTTTCCAGTCAAGCCTAGTATCCATCAGGTGTTCCTAGTCAAGCCTAGTGTCCACCAAGTTTTCCCAGTCAAGTCCAGTGTCCCTCAGGTTTTCCCAGTCAAGCCCAGTGTCCCTCAGGTGTTCCCAGTCAAGCCCAGTGTCCCTCAGGTGTTCCCAGTCAAGTCCAGTATCCCTCAGGTGTTCCCAGTCAAGTCCAGTGTTCCTCAGGTGTTCCTAGTCAAGCCTAGTGTCCTTCAGGTGTTCCCAGTCAAACCCAGTGTCCCTCAGGTGTTCTCAGTCAAGCCTAGTGTCCCTCAAGTGTTCCCAGTCAAGTCCAGTGTCCCTCAGGTGTTCCCAGTCAAGTCCAGTGTCCCTCAGGTGTTCCCAGTCAAGCCTAGTATCCATCAGGTGTTCGCAGTCAAGCCTAGTGTCTTTCAAGTGTTCCCAGTCAAGCCCAGTGTCCCTCAGGTGTTCACAGTGAAGCCTAGTGTCCCTCAGGTGTTCCCAGTCAAGTCCAGTGTCCCTCTGGTGTTCCCAGTAGAGCCTAGTGTACCTGAGGGGTTCCCAGTCGGTCCACTGTCCCTCAGGCGTTCCCATTCAAGTCCAGTGTCCCTGAGGTGTTCCCAGTCAAGTCCAGTGTCCTTCAGGAGTTCCCAGTCAAGCCCAGTGTCCCTGAGGTGTTCCCAGTCAAGGCCAGTGTCCCTGAGGTGTTCCCAGTCAAGCCCAGTGTCCCTCAGGAATTCTCAGTCAAGCCCAGTGTCCCTGAGATGTTCTCAGTCAAGCCCAGTGTCCCTGAGGTGTTCCCAGTCAAGCCCAGTGTCCCTGAGGTGGTCCCAGTCAAGCCCAGTGTCCCTGAGGTGGTCCCAGTCAGGTCCAGTGTTCCTCTGGAGTTCCCAGTCAAGCCCAGTGTCCCTCAGGTGTTCCCAGTCAAGCCCAGTGTCCCTCAGGCGTTCCCAGGCAAGCCCAGTGTCCCTCAGGTGTTACCAATCAAGCCCAGTGTCCCTCAGGCGTTCCCAGTCAAGCCCAGTGTCCCTCAGGTGTTACCAACCAAGCAGAGTGTCCCTCAGGTGTTACCAATTAAGCCCAGAGTCCCTCAGGTGTTACCAGTCAAGCCGTTTCCCTAAGGTGTTCCTAGTCAAGCCCAGTTTCCCGCAGGTGTTCCCAGTCAAGTCCAATTTCCCGCAGGTGTTCCCAGTCAAGCCAAGTTTTCCCAGTTTAAAAGTGCCCCAGTTTTCTCCACTTTCGCCATATTTCCCTTAGAATCCCAGTTTAACCCAGTTCCCAAAGTAACCTAATTTACCCCAGTTTTCCCAAGAGCGCCCCAGTTTATCATTTTCCCTAGCTTCCCCAAGTACCCCAGTTTGCCCCAGTGTTCCCCAGTGTTCCTAACGTTCCCCAGTACTCCCCAGTTTCCCCCAGCTCATCAGGACACCTTGGCACTGGGGGAGAGGGGAACGGGAAGGGGAGGGGGGAGGGAGAGCATCCCATAATGTTCCAAGTTCACCTGATCTTCCACAGCAGGAGGCAGGAGATGAGGGGAGGATGCTGGGGGCGAGGAGAGGAAGGGGAGGAAGAGGAAAGGAAATGGGTAAGGAAGAAAGAAGAAGGGGAGAAAAGAGGAGAGAGAGAGAGAGAGAGAGAGAGAGAGAGAGAGAGAGAGAGAGAGAGAGAGAGAGAGAGAGAGAGAGAGAGAGAGAGAGAGAGAGAGAGAGAAAGGTTGGAGAAACTTAAATTCTTAAAAAGGGAGAAAAATAAGAAGAAAGATGACAAGGTAAAGATGGAAACGGTGAGAAAGAGAAGGGGAAAGGAGAGAAGCGAGGAGGAAAGGGAAGAGGGAGAGAGCAGGGCTGGGTCCAAGTACATGGACTTTTAATTGTATTTGGACTTCAGTACAGATTTTCATATACTTGTACTTGATTAAAAAATTCAATTATACTAGTACTTACACCCAAAGTACATGAAAAATACCAAGTACATTCAAGTACAAACAAGTATATTGTATTTAATCATAAGTTATATACTGTATATGGATTCTAGTGACCTTTGTGATGATAATATTGATGATGAGGTGATAGTGATGATCATTAATGTATATATTTTATTTATTTATTTATTTTGTTTGTACATATTCGCCTGTGGCGCCGGTAGGCTTGTTTTTGGAGGGGCCTGATGGTATGGCCCAGCCCGTTGTGGCGCAGGCCAGTGTTTATAGTGGCGCCATCTTGACTGGCTCATGCTGCCCTCCCGGAGCTCATCTTTAATCCTAGAATCTAGAGTCCGGGTTGATAATGTGGTCTTCTGGACATTATGTAGGTAGTTTTAAGCCACTCGGCAACGGCTGAAAAATCCCAGCTTGGTGACACCGGGCGGAGATTGAACTCGCGTCATCCTGAACGCGGCGCAGTCACGCTGTCGACTCAGCCACCGCCTCCCCTATATAGATATAGACGAAAAGTACTAACTTTCGTGCTTTACGAATCTGTGAAAGGATTTTTTTTATCACATAAAGTACTTGTAATTAAGTACAATGACATGTAAAGAGCAAAGTGACTATTTGTACTTGTACTAGAAAAATATCCATAGACTTGGACTTGGACTTTAAGTACAGTCGCTTGCAGTTGGACCCAACCCTGGGAGAGAGAGACGATGAAAGGAGGGAAGAAAGAGGAATCGAGAGAAAAGCAAAGTGCAGAATAAAGTGTGAGACAAAGAGGGGAAGAGGGGAGGAAAGGAGAAGAGGAAAAACAGGCAAAAGAAGACGAGGATGAGATGAAACAGGGAGAAAGAGGAGATAGAGAAGAGGGAGGAGAGGAGGAGATGCAAAAGGAAAAAGAAGGAGGAAAGGCGTGAGGAAGACAGGAGGTGAGTGAGGAAGAGCCAGGAAACGAGATAAGATAGGAAGGGAGGAGACTAAGGAAGAGAGAGAGAGAGAGAGAGAGAGAGAGAGAGAGAGAGAGAGAGAGAGAGAGAGAGAGAGAGAGAGAGAGAGAGAGAGAGAGAGAGATATGTGGAGGAAGAAAGGGTGAGAGGTAAGGAGAAACGAGAGAGAGGAGGAAAGTGAGGAGAAGGAGAGGATGAGCAGCAGGAAAGAGGAGAAGAGAAAAGGGGATTACAGAGAAGAGAAGGGAGAGGAAGGAGAAGGAGAAGAGGGGAAACTGAGGAAGCTGGGAAGAGGAAGATAGAGAGAAGAGAGAATAAAAGAGGAATGAATAGGAAGTGATAGGAGGTAGCACACACACACACACACACACACACACACACACACACACACAACGTTCTCCCCTTCCCCATCTTCCCCTCTCACTCCCCGTCCTCCCAAACCCTGACCATCTTCCTTCATCATTTGCTCTCCCCACCTCCCTGCCCTTTCCCCCATCTCCCCTTCTCAGTTCATCTCCCATTTTCCTCAGCATCTCCCCTCCAGCATCCGGTCTTTCATTCTATCCTCCCCATCTCCCCTGTTCATTCCCTATCCTTCCCATCCCATCTCCTTCCTCCTCCTCCCTCTTTCTTCCCCATACATCGCCGTCCATTCCCTTCCTTCTATACACTCCATCATCCCTCCTTATTTCCTCTCCATCATATCCTACCTTTCTCCTTCACCTCTTCTCCTCCTCCCTCTTTCTTCCCCATCTTTCTTCCCCCTTTTTCTTCATCCATTCCTTTCCTTGTTATGAATACAGTTAACTGACGTCTAGGGGATGATTTGTGTTGAAAAGATAGCTAACTGGGACATAACATAATTGTAAGGTTAAGTGAAAGCAAATGGTACAATTTTACTTATTATTAAAACTTAACCTAATAACACAATTAGAACATATGACAAAATAGGCAATGACAAGAGTAGGTGGTTTGGTTCAATGAGGTGATTAGTTATAGTTACAATTACACATAAGGAACTAAGTATGAAAACTATCTTTAAGAACCAAACAAGAATTACAAATGTGGAACGAAATATTAGTTCACTGAGGTGTTTTAGTTTAGAGTTAAGAATTACACATAAGGAATACAAATATATATGCAAGTGAGAATGGGTATGTGTGTGTGTGTGTGTCAGACTCCGTGGTGAATCCTGGTTAGCTCACGATAAGTTGAAGAGTCCTTGCGTCCTCGGGGAAGTGAGCTACCTTTGGTTGAAACTGCCGGGGTTAGTTTGTGGAGGTATATTTATAACCTCGGCGGGCGAGACGAGTCCGCGAAGTGTGAGGCTTCGTGATATTCAATTGAATGAGGGGTGAAGCCTCGATGTGGAGTCACGAGTCCTCGAGTGAATGCGTTTGGTGCGGCTGGAGCTTCGAGGATTCGTGCTTGAGGTGGTTATTGGTGAAGTGGTGAAGTGGTGATGTGTGATGGCGCGCTTCGAGGCTCGAGTAGACGAGGGTACCATTACATTCTACACACTCCCATCATCCTCCTTATTTCCTCCACATCCCATCCTTCCTTCCTTTCCTCAGCCTCATTTTCCTTCCCCTCCTTCTCCTCCTTCTCTTCTTCCCCAAACATCGCCGTCAATTCGCTTCCCCCATCATCTTTTCATATTTCCTCCCCATCCCATCCTTCCTCCTCCTCCTCCTCCTCCCCACTCCTCCCCCCCCACAGCCCCCCGCCCCCCCCCTTGCCACTCCTGCCGTTCGCTTCCCCAGCGCCCCGCGGCAAACCCACGTCTCCCAGCCGACAGTTTAGGAGGGAAGTTTTGGGGCATGAGCTATCTCTTTCCTTCCCGGTGAATTAGTAAATATGGTATTGGTCCCGTGTGTGTGTGTGTGTGTGTGTGTGTGTGTGTGTGAGAGAGAGAGAGAGAGAGAGAGAGAGAGAGAGAGAGAGAGAGAGGAACACACCACACACACACACACACACACACACACACACACACACACATATACACACACATAAACACACGAAGAGACACGGAAAGACACACAAGGAGGTGCTAGCCGGCATTAAGGGGAGTCAGCACTGAAGTCAAGGGAAAACTGAACCTCTGCCTCACTGACCTCCCCCTTTGAGGAGGTGGTGGCGGCAGATTTGATTTCAATTATAGTGAAGAAAAAACATTAATCAGAGTTCCATGCCTCGGAAAATGCAAATAAAAAGTATAACCCCGCTAAAAACAACACTCTTCTTTCGTCAAGGTTGAAGATTAGGATCATATAAAAAGAAGATTAGAAGACCAAAATACGATATTGAAAAAATGTATGAAGAGATTAGGAGATTATAAGGTAAGGATATGGAAAAGGATGTGTTTTATATTCGGAGAGAGGGAACTTATTGAGATAACTTACGGATCGGCGATTTCTTGCCGCAGTTTTAATAGGCGGTGGCCAGGCGAGAGGCCGCTACACGTGTCTCGGGGCGCTAGCAGAGGGGAAGGTTTTGATGGCGTTCAAATAAGTCGCCGAACACATATTAGTTTTATCCGCGCCGTCTAAACGAAGGTGATATTATAAAGGGGCTCCCACACACTCCCCGCCACGGTCCCGATCTTCCCCAATCACTCCTGGTCTACCAATCGGCGGCTGACCGGCGGTAAGATTGGGGATGGTTGCCGGCAGGCCGCCAATGAGAGAGAGAAAAAGAGAGAGAGAGAGAGAGAGAGAGAGAGAGAGAGAGAGAGAGAGAGAGAGAGAGAGAGAGAGAGAGAGAGAGAGAGAGAGAGAGAGAGAGAGAGAGAGAGAGAGAGAGAGAGAGGAAAACAAAAATTACATAGAATTACAGAGAAAATCAGACCACACAGACCCCATGGTCCAGACTAGGTGGTCTGTCCCCTAAGTGAATCTACACTAATCAGATGGCTCCAAAACGTTGCTTTTCTCCTCTAGTTAATATTAAGTTCAAGGAAGTGACGGTCGAGCTTGTTTTTAAAAGAGTCAATCGTGTTACACTGGACCACTGACGGTGGGAGCTTATTCCATTCTCGCACTTCAACGTTGGTGAAGAAAAAATTGGTGCAGTCTGAATTTACTTGTCTACATTTGAGTTTTATGCCATTGTTTCTCGTTCGCAAAGTGTCATCGATCATAAACAATTTTGTTCTGTCTACATTCGTAAAACCATGAAGTATTTTAAAACATTCGATCAGTTTTCCTCGGAGGCGACGTTTCTCAAGAGAGAACATGTTAAGGGTGGAAAGCCTTTCTTCGTAGGATTTGTTCCACAGGGAAGGGATCATTTTTGTTGCCTGACGCTGAACACCTTCTAATTTAGGAATGTCCTTTGCATGGTGAGGAAGCTAAAACTATACCGCATATTCCAAGTGGGGTCTGACTAAACTATTGTAGAGCGGAAGTATTACATCTTTATTCTTGAATAGAAAGTTTCTTTTAATGAAGCCCAACATTCTGTTCGCTTTATTTGCTGCAACGATGCATTGATGTGAGAATTTGAGGTCAGGTCCCGTCAGCATCACCACAGCCTCAGCCCCTACTACAGACCCGCCCACTTCTTCCACAGCCAGGGACCTGGAGACGCATCCCGGACTGGCAGTGGAACCCCCCTCTCCCCCGACATCCCCAGACGAGCCCTCCTACATACCACCACGCCGGACCGCTGCCCTCACCATCATGGTACAACCACTACCCCCCCGCCGTCGACTAAAGGTCATCTCCGCCAATGTACGTGGTCTCCGAACGAACATCGGGGACCTGACCCACAACTGTGTCCTGCGACATAGTGCCGACATAGTTGTGGTGACGGAGACCTGGCTGAACAGTGAAGTGGAGCCCACGTTTGGCAAGATGCGTGGCTACACTCACTGGGCCAGGAGGGACCGACACGAGCGAACGGGAGGCGGAGTTTTTTTTTTTTTTTTTTTTTTACATTGCAGCCTATTGCGCCGGTAGGCTTCTTCCAGGTGGATCCTGATGGTCGGTCCAAGGCTTCTTTCCGGTAGGTCCTGATGGTCGGCCCAGCCCGTTCTGGCGCAGGCAAGTGTTTATAGTGGCGCCATCTTGCATTGGCTCATGCTGCCCTCCCAGAGCTCATCTTTGATCCTAGAATCTAGAGTCCGGGTTGATTGGTGGTCTTCTGGACAGCATGTGGGTAGTTTTAAGCCACTCGGCGGCGGCTGAAAAATCCCAGCTTGGTGGCACCGGGCGGGGATTGAACTCGCGTCCTCCTGAACACGAGGCCGTTACTTTGACGACTCAGCCACCGCTGTCTGCTTCAAGGAAGGACTGCAGGCTCAGCGCCTCGACGTGGACACTCCTCCCCTAATGGAGGTAATGTTTTTCCGGGTCCTTAACGCATTGAACGCTTGTGAGTTTAACGCCGCGCATTTCGTAATCGAACTTCTTATTTCTTGTTCCAACTTGAAGGACTTGGCACTTGTCTACGTTAAAGGGCATCTCTCATCTATCCTACCAAGCTGAAATTTTGTGCAAATCCTCTTGGAGGCTTTGCCTGTCTTCGTCAGTGAGAACCGAGTTACCAATCTTTGTGTCGTCTGCAAATTTACTAATGCGATTATTGAGTCCAACATCCATGTCGTTGATGTAAATAATGAAGAACACTGGGCCAAGAACCGAGCCCTGAGGGACGCCACTAGTGACCGGCGCCCACTCTGAGTTAAATCCGTCAATCACCACTCTTTCTTGTCTGTTGCTCAACCAATTCGCGATCCATTGCTTTACTTGACCGTCAATATCTATTTGCTTTAATTTATAAAGTAATTTATGATGTGGGAATTTATCAAACGCTTTCTGGAAATCGAGATGGACTACGTCCAATGATTTGGATACGTCATAAACTGAGAAGAGGTCGTCATAAAAGGTCACTGGGTTTGATAGGCATTATCTTTTGTTACGGAGGCCATGTTGTGAATCCCAAATTAATAAGTGACTTTCGAGGTAACTCACAATTTTGTCTCTAATTATGCTCTCAAGTAGCTTACCTACAATTGAAGTTAGACTAATGGGTCGTTAGTTACCTGGTATATTTTTTTACTCCTTTCTCAAAAATCGGAGTAAAGTTAGCCTTTTTCCAATCCGAAGGGACGATGCCTTGTCGCAAGGACATATTGAATACGATTGTGAGGGAGGAGAGTATTTCGCTCTTTGTTTCTTTAAGCAGTATAGGATATACTTTATCGGGTCCGGGACTTTTATTTGTTTTAAGTGAATGGAGAGCTTTAAGGACTTCATCGGTTGTTATTTCAAAATTAGGCAATGCATGCTCGAGATTTACATTAGTGCTGGTGCTGGTGGTAGCGGGAGGAAGACTGTAAGTATTAAACAGCGAGGAAAAGTAACTGATTAAGAGGTTTGCAATGTGTTGGCTGTCAGTCACTAGTGCACCGTCGCTGTTTGTTAAAGGTCCAACACCACTTCTAATCGTCTTTCTGTTGTTTATGTAACTGAAGAAAGATTTCAGATTATTTTTACAGTTGGCTACAATATTTTCCTAATATCTACGCTTTGCCTGACATACTAATCTTCTTGCTCGTCGCCTGGCTTCGTTATAAAGTATAATGTTTTCGGGCGTGCTTTGTTCTTTCTTTAACCTGTAAAACAATTTTCTCTCCTTGACTGAGTGTTTAATTTCGCTATTAAACCAAGGTGGGCTTTTATTAATGTTAATTCGCTTCTCGCATAAGGGGACGAATGTGTTCTGCTGAGTGAGTAAGTGATTTTTAAAGCTTAGCCAGGCTTCCTCTACATTGTCGTCATCTGATAGTTGTATTTCTGTTAGTTTTTTTCGAATTTCTAGGAAGTTAGCTCTTCTGAAATTGAGCACCTTTACCTAATATTCAGTCACTGATGGTTGAGCTCTAATGTCGACGCGCGCTAATTTATGATCGCAAGAACCGAGGTGTTCTCCTACCGTGACATTACTGACTAGGTTATCTTGGGTCGTTGTAACAAGGTCGAGTATGTTATTTTGTCGAGTTGGTTCAGAAACCATTTTTCTTAGATAATTTTCTTGTAGAAATTCGATAATTCTATGTGACTCGCCTTCTGTACCTGACAGTGTCGCCCAGTCGATATGGGGGAGGTTAAAGTCTCCTAATATCAGTGAGTCATTGTTATTAAGTGACTGCCTTAAGACGCTGTACATTTCAAGGTCGTCAATGAGTGATTGCCCGGGAGGCCTGTAGGTGACAGATATATTTAAATTGACCTTTGCAATGTTTACTCGCACGCACAAATGTTCAACGTTACTGTCTCTTGGTGTTTTGTCAGTGGGTTGTAAATAGCTTTTGACAAAAACGGCGACGCCACCTCCTCTAAGGTTTACACGATCTTTGTTGAAGAGTCTGTAGCCATCTATGTTGTATTCGGAACTTAAATCAATATTTGTGGTGTTGATAAATGTTTCGGTTATAGCAATTTTGTCAAAAATTTGCTGTTAGAGCAAGACATCTCAGTTCATCAAATTTGTTTCTTATGCTACGCGCATTGAAACTAAGGATTTTTAAGTTATCTAGAGGCTTGTTAATAGAGGTGGTGGTACTTGCAGGATCACGGTTACGGGTTTGTTGCGATGCATGGCGTCTATTTACACGGGCGGGGTGGAGGGACGTGGCTGTGACTCGTTTTTTGATCGGGTGTCACGTACTGCGTCGTTGAGGAGCCTTCCGAATCTGGCTGCCCCGATGGGAGACAGGTGTATTCCATCCCTGTGGAAGAGCTCACTTTGTCCGTAGAAATTGTCCCAAGCATTGAAGAACTCCACGGCAAGCTCTCTGCAAAGAGTCTGCAAGCGGTTGTTTAGGCTGAAGGTCTTACTGAAGAAGTCGCTCTCCGCCCACGTCCGTGGTATAACTCCTGAAATCAAAATGTTAGGGGATTTAGACTTATACTGCTGCATGAGCCTACGGTACTTGTCCAGGAGTTCCTCAGACCGGGTCGTGGTGACGTTGTTCGTACCTGTGTGAATAACAAACAGTGAATCATTAGTAGCCTGGGGGGAGATTTCCTCAAGAGCAGCAGTTATATCGTCGATCCCAGCGCCAAGATAGCAATAGTTCCATCTTCGACGAGGAACTCTGCCGCAGAACTCAACTACCTGTTGACGAATCATGGAGTCACCCACCAGAAAGGTGCTCTCCTGCTCGTCGTCCTCCTCCAGAATGGCAAACCTGTTTATGCAATGAACAGGATAAATTGGTTGTCTGGCTGGTTTGGCTCCTCCATTCACGACGGTGAAGCCATCATGGGCGGTGCCACTATCACCCTCCAGCTGCGTGGTGTTGTCCGCCGGTGTATACGGTACCGCTGAGGGCAAGGGGGCGGTGGGAGAAGGGTTTGGCACCACGGCAACGTTAGCCTGGATGAATTCCTGCAAGGAGGCAACAGTGCGATAAAGCTCTATTATTTTATTCTGACCTGCTTCCATCTTCTCTTCTTGCTCCTGCAGTCTTGTCTCGAGATGCTGCCTGGAGAGACACAGTCGACAGACAACAGAACGCCCTGTAAAAAAGTGAGCTGAGAAGCTACAGTTACAAGTACTGCACTTCTTAGGCGCCATCTTAGCTGAAAGTGATTAATGATTGCCTGAAATGAAAGAGATAAAAACACAGAGTGAAGGGGATTAGGAAATGTGAGGTGGGTGAGAGGGGGTTTAGGAAAGGAGGTAAAGTGAGAGAGAGGAGTAGGAAGGGATGTGAGGTGAGTGAAGAGGGGGAAAGAGAGGGGGTGAGTGAGGTGTGTGAAATCAAGGAGGGTTAGGAAAGAGGTGAGGTGAGGTGTGTCAGATCAAGGACGGTTAAGAAAGAGGCGAGGTGAGCGAAAGGGGGGCTTAGAAATATGTGGAGATGAGGGAGGGGTAGGAAGGGCTAATCATCTAGGGGATTTGAAGTGAGGAGGAGCAGAGAGGTGAGGTGAGCGAGGGTGGGGGGGCTTAGGTGAGGTGAGGGAAAGGGGGGTAGGAAGGGTTAATCCTCTAGGGGATTTAAAGAGGGTGTAGTGAGGAGGAGCAGAGTGAATCCTCAGGGGAATTCAAAGGGTGAGACGTCGGCAAGCACAACGCAAAAAACACTCGAGAAACACACGAGAAACTCACGCAGCCCGACACACCCAAATCACATGTGAAAACACTCGGGATCACAACAACACACTCGAAACACACGAAACAGTCAGAAACTCAAGCTTAAGCACGATTCAACACCCCCAGGTCACTCGCAAAAACACCGGAAACACAACAACACACTTGAAACACTCTGATACCCACGTAGAACACTCGGAAACAGTCAAATCACACACAAAAACACCGGAAACACAACACACTTGAAACACTCTGAAACCCACGTAGAACACTCGGAAACAGCCAAATCACACGCAAAAACACCGGAAATACAACAACACACTCGAAATACTCTGAAACCCACGTAGAACACTCGGAAACAGCCAAATCACATGCAAAAACACCGGAAACACAAATCACAGAGGCAACCACAGGCAGACACATTCACAAAAACCACAAACGAACACACATGAAACACGCGTCGGGAAATCACATGCAACACACAAGGTTCACAAGTAAGAACACACAAACACACGTGAAAGCAAACGCAAATACAAGAGCACAACGAAAACACAGGGTTGACAAGGCGGGTAACGCGGGTAAGCGAGGCTGTGGCGACCGCAGCGGGGTGAGGTCATGTCCTTCTCTCAGGAGAGGTCGGGAGAGAGAGAGAGTAAATATTATAAGATCGTTTGTTCTGTAATTTCAAGGACGGTAGTGTAATAATAATAATAATAATAATAATAATAATAATAATAATAATAATAATAATAATAATAATAATAATAATAATAATAATAAATGGTTTATTCATTTGTAGGCAGCCATAAGGCTGAAAATACACAAAAATACAATACAATGAGTTTCATGTGATGAGTAATGGGGGAAGTGGGGTTGTGTGTGTGTGTGTGTGTGTGTGTGTGTGTGTGTGTGTGTGTGTGTGTGTGTGTGTGTGTGTGTGTGTGTGTGTGTGTGTGTGTGTGTGTGTGTGTGTGTGTGTGTGTGTGTGTGTGTGTGTGTGTGTGTGTGTGTGTGTGTGTGTGTGTGTGTGTGTGTGTGTGTGTGTGTGTGTGTGTGTGTGTGTGTTTGTGTGTGTGTGTGTGTGTGTGTGTGTGTGTGTGTTGGGGTGGAGGGGTCATGTGATCATGGACGTGTTAATGACCCTCACAAGCGTCGGTATCGCACTAAGCCGATATCTGTCCGTGCGAGTTTTGACCGGGACGAGATTATTGTGGTGTCTCGTGGGTCTAGTGGGGGAAGGGAGAGCGGGTGGGAGTAGATCTCTATGACGGGGGTTGTGGAGGAAGGACTTGCCGAATTTGGTTAGGTTTGTCTGGTATCGGTCCTGTACGGTGGGCAGATTCAGCAGGGTGAGTGCATTTTCGTAGTTAGTGTAAGAACTGCCCAGAATCTATCTGCAAGCACGCTTTTGCACTCTCTCTAATTGGCGTTGCTGGGTCTTGTTGATGGAGGAAGCCCAAGCAGGAGAGGCACAGAGGAGTCTGGGTAGGATGAAGGTGGTGTACAGGTCCTTGAGCGTCCTTTGAGGGGCTCCCAGTGCTTTCATGCGCCTCAGCATGAAAAGTTTTTAGGAATCCGCCCTGATAATGTTGGTGACGTGCTTGCCCCAGCTCAGCTTGCTGTCCAGGGTGACTCCAAGTAGTTTGGTGGATTCAACCACCTGCAGCTGGTGAGGGCCAACCTCCAGGGCTGGCGGTGGGATGGCAGTGGTGAAGGTGTGAAAATGCATCACCACCGTCTTGTTGGTGTTGATGGTGACGTGGTTATCTTGCGTCCAGCTCTGCAGTCAGTCCAGAACGTGTTGTAGGGGCGTTTAGTCAGGGGCTGTGTTGTTGACGGAGATGCCCACTAGAATTATCCATGTACTTCCAGCGATGAAGGGCGTCTAACAGTGCAGTGTTGATCAGAATAAGGAAACAAAGAGGCCCCATGCGCGTCCCTTGTGGCACCCCAGCAGAGAGGGGCTGGAGGATGGAGGTGCAGCCTTGAAGACGCACAGCTTGGTGCCGGTGCGTCAGGAAGTCCGCCAGCCAGGATGTCAGGTGGGAGGGCAGGCCGATGTTTATGGCCTTGGTGATGACAGTGGTGTGGTCAACCAGGTCGAAGGCTTTCCGAAAGTTAATAAAGGCGAGGGCAGAGGAAGTTTTTTTTCTGGTTTCCAGTTTTTTTAGGAATGAAATCAAGGAAACTAATGAGGCAATGTATTGTGGAGGAGGCTCTAACGTTACCGAATTGCCTCTGATTAATGTTGTAATGAATAGTATCATATGCCCAGCTAAATACAAAGTCTTCACAAAGCAGGCTCGGGATTGGAGTGATAGCAATGGGTCTTAGTTCATTAAGTGAGGTGGGGTTGGTGACTTTAGGGATGGGAGTGACGAATGAGGTTTTCCAATCTGTGGGGCATTTGCTCTGAGTGAGGGAGGCATTTATAATGGAGGCAAGGGGGCTAGCAAGTTCACAAGAAAACTCCTGATAAAGCTTTATGGGTAAATCTAGAGGTGTGGTAGACCTTTTGCGTTTGAGAGAGCTGAGCTTTTCGGCAACTTGAAACTCTTCCACGGCGGGAGGACTAGACGGGGAGGGTTGGGTAGGCGGGGAGGGAGGCAAGCTCTAGGGGGGGAAGGCATTGACAGATGGAGGAAAAGTGAGAGTTAATCAGTTCAGCTATCTCAAGAGGAGAGGAGGAGGAGGGGAGAAAAGGGAAAGCCGGCGACGGGTTGCCGAGGCCACACAAATGGTGTATCTTGGAGAACAACTTGCTGGTGTTATTGCCCTCCAGGTGTTGTGGTTCTTGGGGATAGTACTCCTTCTTCGAGACTGCGATTTCCCTAATGACCGTGTTGCGAAGGGCCCTGTATCTTGCTCGGTCCGTGCGGAAGGCGCGGTTCCTTTGCTGCATAAAGGCCTTAATCCTGGAGGTCATCCAAGGCAGGTCGGCTGGATGGGTGTGTTGTGTCTTGGTGGGGAAGAAGTGGTAATACGCCTGAGTGATGGTGGCGAGGTAGTTCTTCCACTTCTCCGTGACGTCACGAACGGTAGGGACCTCGACCCAAGGATAACCCCCCAACCACTGCCCAAACTGCCTAATCGTGGAGTCAGGTGTCGGGCGGGTGGTCCTCTTGGCCGTTTCGCATCTCTGTGAGATTTACATAGATTTACATAGAAAATCAGACCACACAGACCCCATGGTCCAGACTAGGTGGTCTGTCCTTAAACCTAAGTGATTTTACATTAATCAGATGGCTCCAAAACGTTGCTTTTCTACTCTAGTTAATATTAAGTTCAAGGAAGTGACGGTCGAGCTTGTTTTTAAAGGAGTCAATCGTGTTACACTGGACCACTGATGGTGGGAGCTTATTCCATTCTCGCACTACAACGTTGGTGAAGAAAAAATTGGTGCAGTCTGAATTTACTTGTCTACATTTGAGTTTTGTGCCATTGTTCCTCGTTCGTAAAGTGTCATCGATCATAAACAATTTTGTTCTGTCTACATTCGTGAAACCATTAAGTATTTTAAAACATTCGATCAGTTTTCCTCGGAGGCGACGTTTCTCAAGAGAGAACATGTTAAGGGTGGAAAGCCTTTCTTCGTAGGATTTGTTGCGCAAGGAAGGGATCATTTTTGTTGCTCGACGCTGAACACCTTCTAGTTTAGCAATGTCCTTTGCATGGTGGGGAGACCAAAACTGTACCGCATATTCAAAGTGGGGTCTGACTAAACTATTGTAGAGCGGAAGTATTACATCTTTATTCTTGAAGAAAAAGTTTCTTTTAATGAAGCCCAACATTATGTTCGCTTTATTTGCTGCATCGATGCATTGATGTGAGAATTTGAGGTTTGACGCGATTTTAATCCCCAGGTCATTAACGCATTGAACGCTTGTGAATTTAACGCCGCGTATTTCGTAATCGAACTTCTTATTTTTTGTTCCAACTTGAAGGACCTGGCACTTGTCTACGTTAAAGGGCTTCTCCCATTTATCCGACCAAGCTGAAATTTTGTGCAAATCCTCTTGGAGGCTTTGCCTGTCTTTATCAGTGAGAACCGAGTTACCAATCTTTGTGTCGTCTGCAAATTTACTAATGCGATTATTGAGTCCAACATCCACGTCGTTGATGTAAATAATGAAGAGCACTGGGCCAAGAACCGTACCCTGAGGGACGCCACTAGTGACCGGCGCCCACTCTGAGTTAAATCCGTCAATCACAACTCTTTGTTGTCGGTTGCTCAACCAATTCGCAATCCATTGGTTTACTTGACCGTCAATGCCTATTTGCTTTAATTTATAAAGTAATTTATGATGTGGGACTTTATCAAACGCTTTCTGGAAATCAAGATAGACTACGTCCACTGATTTGGTTACGTCATAAATTGAGAAGAGATCGTTATAAAAGGTCAGTAGGTTTGACAGGCAGGATCTTTTGTTACGGAAGCCATGTTGTGAATCCCCAATTAATGAGTGGCTTTCGAGGTAACTCACAATTTTGTCTCTAATTATGCTCTCGAGTAACTTACCTACAATTGAAGTTAGACTAGTGGGTCGGTAGTTGCATGGTATTTTTTTTGACTCCTTTCTTAAAAATCGGTGTCACGTTAGCCTTTTTCCAATCCGAAGGGACGATGCCTTGTCGCAAGTATATATTTAATACGGTAGTGAGGGAGGAGAGTATTTCGCTCTTTGTTTCTTTAAGCAGTATAGGATATACTTTGTCGGATCCGGGACTTTTATTTGTTTTAAGTGAATGGAGAGCTTTAAGAACTTCATCGGTTGTTATTTCAAAATTAGGCAATGCATGCTCGAGATTTACAATAGTACTGGTGTTGGTGGTAGCGAGAGGAAGACTGTTAGTATTAAACACCGAGGAAAAATAATTGTTTAAGAGGTTTGCAATGTGTTGGCTGTCAGTCACTAGTGCACCGTCGCTGTTTGTTAAAGGTCCAATACCACTTTTGATCGCCTTTCTGTTGTTTATGTAACTGAAGAAAGATTTCGGATTATTTTTACAGTTGGCTGCAATATTTTCTTCATATCTACGCTTTGCCTGACCTACTAGTCTTTTTACTCGTCGCCTGGCATCATTATAAAGTCTAATGTTTTCGGGCGTGCTTTGTTCTTTCTTTAACCTGTAAAACAATTTTCTCTCCTTGACTGAGTGTTTAATTTCGCTATTAAACCACGGTGGGCTTTTATTAGTGTTAATTCGCTTCTCGCACAAGGGGACGAATGTGTTCTGCTGAGTGAGTAAGTGATTTTTAAGGCTTAGCCAGGCTTCATCTACGTTGCCGTCATCTGATAGTTATATTTCTGTTAGTTTTTGTCGGATTTCTACGAAGTTAGCTCTTTTGAAATTGGGCACCTTTACTTTATTTTCAGTCACTGATGATTGAGCTCTAATGTCGACGCGCACTGATTTATGATCGCAAGAACCGAGGTGTTCTCCTACCGTGACACTACTGACTAGGTTATCTTGGGTCGTTATAGCAAGGTCGAGTATATTATTTTGTCGAGTTGGCTCAGAAACCATTTGGTTTAGATAATTTTCTTCTAGAAATTCGATCATTCTATGTGACTCGCCTTCTGTACCTGACAGTGTCGCCCAGTCGATATGGGGGAGGTTAAAGTCTCCTAATATCAGTGAGTCGTTGTTATTAAGTGACTGCCTTAAGACGTTGTACATTTCAAGGTCGTCATCGAGTGATTGCCCGGGAGGTCTGTAGGTGACAGATATATTTAAATTGAATTTTAAATGTTTACTCGCACGCACAAATGTTCAACGTTACTGTTTCCCGGTGTTTTTTCAGTGGGTTGCAAATAGCTTTTGACATAAAGGGCGACGCCACCGCCTCTACGGTTTACACGATCTTTGTTGAAGAGTCTGTAGCCACCTATGTTGTATTCGGAACTTAAATCAATATTTGTGGTGTCGATAAATGTTTCGGTTATAGCAATTATGTCAAAATTTTCTGTTAGAGCAAGACATCTCAGTTCATCAAATTTGTTTCTTAGGCTACGCGCATTGAAACTAGGGATTTTTAAGTTATCTAGAGGCTTGGTAATAGAGGTGGTGGTACTTGCGGGATCACGGTTACGGGTTTGTTGCGATGCACGGCGTCTATTTACACGGGCGGGGTGGAGGGACGTGGCTCGTTTTTTGCTCGATGACACGTACTGCGTCGTTGAGGAGCCTTCCGAATCTGGCTGCCCCGATGGGAGAAAGGTGCAATCCGTCCCTGTGGAAGAGCTCACTTTGTCCATAGAAATTGTCCCATGCGTTGAAGAACTCCACGTCAAGCTCCCTTCAAAGAGTCTGTAAGCGGTTGTTTAGGCTGAAGGCCTTACTGAAAATGTCTCTCTCCGCCCAAGTCCGTGGTAGAACTCCTGAAATCAAAATGTTAGGGGATTTAGACTTATACTGCTGGATGAGCCTACGGTACTTCTCCAGGAGTTCCTTGGACCGGGTCGTGGTGACGTCGTTCGTACCTGTGTGAATAACAAACAGTGAATCATTAGTAGTCTGGGGGGAGATCTCCTCAAGAGCAGCAGTTATATCGTCGATCCCAGCACCAGGATAGCAATAGTTCCGTCTTCGACGAGGAACTGCCGCAGAACTCAACGACCTGCTGGCGAATCATGGAGTCACCCACCAGGAAGGTGCTCTCCTGCTCGTCCTCCTCCTCCAGAATGGCAAACCTGTTGAAGAAATGAACAGGATAAATCGCTTGTCTGGCTGGTTTGGCTCCTCCAGATGGTAGGAGAGGGCTCCCATAGGACTGAGGCGTGATTGCTTCGGCCCATGGGGGAGACGGGCTGAGGGGGGGATACCAGTCCTTCAGGTCAGTGAGGATAAGGTCCAGCGTGTTCCTTTCGTGCGTGGGAAAATTAACAAGTTGTGTGAGGCACAGGTGGCTGGTAACGTCCCAGTGCCAAGTTCGTTGAACCCAACCTTGGGACGGCATACACCTGTCCCCCATCGGGGCAGCCAGATTCGGAAGGCTCCTCAATGACGCCGTACGTAACGCCCGAACAACAAAAAACGACTCTCAGCCACGTCCTTCCATTCCGCCCTTGTAAATAGACACCATACACCACAACAAACTCGTAACACTGAACCCTCCAGTACCACCACCTCTATTACAAAGCCTCAAGATAACCTAAGAGTCCTTAGTTTCAATGCGCGTAGCCTAATAAACAAGTTTGATGAACTGCGATGTCTTGCTCTGACAGAAAACTTTGACGTA
This sequence comes from Eriocheir sinensis, assembly GCF_024679095.1. Taxonomy (NCBI): domain Eukaryota; kingdom Metazoa; phylum Arthropoda; class Malacostraca; order Decapoda; family Varunidae; genus Eriocheir; species Eriocheir sinensis. Next base: position 3,738,909 of record NC_066519.1, read on the forward strand.
ATTGCTATAACCGAAACATTTATCGACACCACAAATATTGATTTAAGTTCCGAATACAACATAGATGGCTACAGATTCTTCAACAATGATCGTGTAAACCGTAGAGCTGGTGGTGTCGCCCTTTTTGTCAAAAGCTATTTACAACCCACTGACAAAACACCAAGAAACAGTAACGTTGAACATTTGTGCGTGCGAGTAAACACTGCAAAAGTTAATTTAAATATATATGTCACTTACAGGCCTCCGGGGCAATCACTCGATGCCGATCTCGAAAAGTACAGCGTCTTAAGGCAGTCACTTAATAACAGCGACTCACTGATACTAGGAGACTTTAGCCTCCCCCATATCGACTGGGCGACATTGTCGGGTACAGAAGGTAAGTCCCATAGAATGATCGATTTTTTAGAAGAAAATTGTCTAAGCCAAATGGTTTCTGAAACAACTCGACAAAATAACATACTTGACCTTGTTATAGCGACCCAAGATAACCTAGTCAGTAATGTCACGGTAGGAGAACGCCTCGGTTCCTGCGATCACAAACTAGTGAGCGTTGACATTAGAGCTCAAACATCGGTGACTGAAAATAAAGTAAAGGTGCCCAATTTCAAAAGAGCCAACTTCGTAGAAATCCGACGAAAACTAATAGATATGCAACTATCAGATGATGGCAATGTAGAGGACGCCTGGCTAAGCTTTAAAAATCACTTACTCACTCAGCAGGACACATTTGTCCCCTTGTGCGAGAAGTGAATTAACACTAATAAAAGCCCACCTTGGTTTAATAGTGAAATTAAACACTCAGTCAAGGAGAGAAAATTCTTTTACAGGTTAAAGAACAAAGCACGCCCGAAAACATTAGACTCTACAATGATGCCAGGCGACGAGTAAACAGATTAGTGCGTCAGGCAAAGCGTAGATATGAAGAAAATATTGCAGCCAACTGTAAAAATAATCCGAAATCCTTCTTCAGTTACATAAACAACAGAAAGGCAATCAGAAGTGGAATTGGACCCTTAACAAACAGCGACGGTGCACTAGTGACTGACAGCCAACACGTTGCAAACCTATTAAACAATTACTTTTCCTCGGTGTTTAATAATAACAGTCCTCCCACTACTACCACCAACACCAGTACTAATGTAAATCCCGAGCATGCATTGCCTAATTTTGAAATAAAACCCGATGAAGTCCTTAAAGCCCTCAAATCACTTAAAACAAATAAAAGTCCTGGACCTGACAAAGTATATCCAACTCTGCTGAAAGAAACAAAGAGCGAAATACTCTCCTCCCTCACAATCGTATTCAATATGTTCTTGCGACAAGGCATCGTCCCTTCAGATTGGAAAAAGGCTAACGTGACACCGATTTTTAAGAAAGGAGACAAAAAAGTACCAGGTAATTACAGGCCCATTAGTCTAACTTCGGTTGTAGGTAGGCTACTTGAGGGCATAATTAGAGACAAAATTGTGAGTTACCTTGAAAGCCACTCATTAATTGGGGACTCACAACATGGCTTCCGAAACAAAAGATCCTGCCTATCAAACCTATTAACCTTTTATAACGACCTCTTCACTGTTTATGACGTAACCAAATCACTGGACGTAGTCTATCTTGATTTCCAGAAAGCGTTTGATAAAGTCCCACATCATAAATTACTTTACAAATTAAAGCAAATAGGTATTGACGGTCAAGTACACCAATGGATCGCGAATTGGTTGAGCAACAGCCAACAAAGAGTAGTGATTGACGGATTTAACTCAAAGTGGGCGACGGTCACTAGTGGCGTCCCTCAGGGCTCGGTTCTTGGCCCAGTGCTCTTCATTATTTACATCAACGACGTGGATGTTGGACTCAATAATCGCAATAGTAAATTTGCAGACGACACAAAGATTGGTAACTCGGTTCTCACTGACGAAGACAGGCAAAGCCTCCAAGAGGATTTGCACAAAATTTCAGCTTGGTCGGATAGATGGGAGATGCCCTTTAACGTAAGCAAGTGCCAGGTCATTCAAGTTAGAACGAGGAATAAGAAGTTCGATTACGAAATGCACGGCGTTAAACTCAAAAGCGTTCAATGCGTCAAGGACTTGGGGATCAAAATCGCGTCAAACCTCAAATTCTCACAACAATGCATCGATGCAGCAAATAAAGCGAGCAGAATGTTGGGCTTCATTAAAAGAAACTTTTTATTCAAGAATAAAGATGTAATACTCCCACTCTACAATAGTTTAGTCAGACCCCACTTGGAATATGCGGTACAGTTTTGGTCTCCCCACCATGCAAAGGATATTGCTAAATTAGAAGGTGTTCAGCGTCGGGCAACGAAAATGATCCCTTCCTAGCGCAACAAATCCTACGAAGAAAGACTTTCTACCCTTAACATGTTCTCTCTTGAGAAACGTCGCCTCCGAGGAAAACTGATAGAATGTTTTAAAATACTTAATGGTTTCACGAATGTAGACAGATCAACATTGTTTATGATCGATGACACTTTGCGCACGAGGAACAATGGCGTAAAACTCAAATGTGGACAAGTAAATTCAGACTGCAACAAATTTTTCTTCACGAACGTTGTAGTGCGAGAATGGAATAAGCTTCCACCGTCAGTGGTCCAGTGTAACACGATTGACTCCTTCAAAAATAAGCTCGACCGTCAGTTCCTTCAACTTAATATCAACTAGAGTAGAAATGCAACGTTTTGGAGCCTTCTGATTAATGTAAAATCACTTAGGTTTAAGGACAGACCACCTAGTCTGGACCATGGGGTCTGTGTGGTCTGATTTTCTATGTAAATCTATGTAAACACGAACTTAGCGCCGGGGTACCTAACACGTGTAGCGTCCACTGAATTGATGAGATGGTTCACTAGCGCAGGGCCGGAGGGAGAGCGGGGTGGATGGTACACTGCCCATAGTATGATGGCGTCAACCTGGCGGGGGTGGCGGGAGGGGGTGGCTTTGATCCACATTGCTTCCACCTCATCGGGAGCGTCCACATCGAGCACTGAGGGGTTGAAGGTGTTTCGGCATCACATTAAAACTCCACCGCCTCTTCTGCCCTCTCTGAGGCGGGAAAACACACTATACCCGTCCACCTGGCACAGCTCTGGGGTCACTTGCCAGGGTTCCGTTATTACCACTATGTCCGGGTTGATGGTTCTCACTGTGGTAATAACCTCGTCGAGCTTGTTGTTCAGGGAGGTGACGTTAGACATCAGCACTGAGGGGAGGTTGTACCACACGCGCGGCACTTCAAAGCGTGTGTGTGTGTGTGTGTGTGTGTGTGTGTGTGTGTGTGTGTGTGTGTGTGTTTCTATAAGTTTGACAATTTGTTTTTATATTTGTTTGTTTGTTTTATGGTCCACCTGTCACCAGCTATTGCCACTCTCTCTCTCTCTCTCTCTCTCTCTCTCTCTCTCTCTCTCTCTCTCTCTCTCTCTCTCTCTCTCTCTCTCTCTCTCTCTCTCTCTCTCTCTCTCTCTCTCTCTCTCTCTCTCTCTCTCTCTCTCTCTCTCAAACAACAACTCTGTACGCGACACTCCCTCAACCATCCATCATCAGCGAACCACACACACACACACACACAAACACACTAACATATTTTCTGTCGTGAGCGTGTGGGCCCAACAAATTAATGTGTCAGTCTACAGCGACGAATGAGTGTGTGTGTGTGTGTGTGTGTGTGTGTGTGTGTGTGTGTGTGTGTGTGTGTGTGTGTGTGTGTGTGTATAATAAAAAAAAAATAATAATAATAATAATAATAATAATAATAATAATAATAATAATAATAATAATAATAATAATATTAATATTAATAATAATAATAATAATAATAATAATAATAATAATAATAATAATAATAATAATAATAATAATAATATTAATAATAATAATAATAATAATAATAATAATAATAATAATAATAATAATAATAATAATAATAATAATAATAATAATAATAATAATAATAATAATAATAATAATAATAATAATAATAATAATAATAATAATAATAATAATAATAATAATAATAATAATAATAATGATAATAATAATAATAAAAGTAATAATAATAATAATAATAATAATAATAATAATAATAATAATAATAATAATAATAATAATAATAATAATAATAATAATAATAATAATATATAATGAACGGCTTATTTATTATTTTATTTTATTTCATATTATTTATCTTTGTTTTAAATTTTTATTTACTTATTTATATTTATTTTTTTATTTTCGTATTTTTTTGTCTTTATTCCAAATCGTATTATTCAATCCACAACGTTTTCCACTAAATCCACTTTCCACAACACTTTCTGTTTTCCACTTCAAGTCATTCATTCCACAACCACTTCTGTAATTCCACCTTGTAATACACATTCCACAACGTTTTCGGTAGTCCACTCCACATATCATCTTCCACCACTCTTTTCCCGCCCTTCCACTCCACATAACGCCTTCCAACACGCTTTTCCCGCTCTTCCACTCCACATAATGCCTTCCACCACTCTTTTCCCGCCCTTCCACTCCACACAACGCCTTCCACCACTCTTTTCCCGCCCTTCCACTCCACATAACGCCTTCCAACACGCTTTTCCCGCTCTTCCACTCCACATAATGCCTTCCACCACTCTTTTCCCGCCCTTCCACTCCACAGAACGCCTTCCACCACTCTTTTCCCGCCCTTCCACTCCACATAACGCCTTCCACCACTCTTTTCCCGCCCTTCCACTCCACATAACGCCTTCTACCACTCTTTTCCCGCCCTTCCACTCCACACAACGCCTTCTACCACTCTTTTCCCGCCCTTCCACTCCACATAACGCCTTCCACCACTCTTTTCCCGCCCTTCCACTCCACACAACGCCTTCCACCACCCTTTTCCCGCCCTTCCACTCCACAAAACGCCATCCACCACTCATTTCCCGCCCTTCAACTCCACAGAACGCATTCCACCAATCTTTTCCCGCCCTTCCACTCCACATAACGCCTTCTACCACTCTTTTCCCGCCTTCCACTCCACATTATGCCCTCCACCACTCTTTTCCCGCCCTTCCACTCCACATACAGCCTTCCACCACTCTTTTCCCGCCCTTCCACTCCACACAACGCCTTCCACCACTCTTTTCCCGCCCTTCCACTCCACACAACGCCTTCCACCACTCTTTTCCCGCCCTTCCACTCCACATAACGCCTTCCACCACTCTTTTCCCGCCATTCCACTCCACATAACGCCTTCCACCACTCTTTTCCCGCCCTTCCACTCCACACAACGCCTTCTACCACTCTTTTCCCGCCCTTCCACTCCACATAACGCCTTCCACCACTCTTTTCCCGCCCTTCCACTCCACATACAGCCTTCCACCACTCTTTTCCCGCCCTTCCACTCCACACAACGCCTTCCACCACTCTTTTCCCGCTTTTCCACTCCACACAACGCCTTCCAACACACTTTCCCGCCCTTCCACTCCACATAACGCCTTCCACCACGCTTTTCCCGCTATTCCACTCCACACAATGCCTTCCACCACGCTTTTCCCACCATTCCACTCCACATAACCCCTTCCACCACGCTTTTCCCGCCATTCTACTCCACTCTCTTCCACCTCGCTGTTCTCCGGCGGGGCGGGGCGGGGCGGCGGGGCTCCAGTCTACAATCTTGGCTCCGCGATTTTTTTCCGAGCTAAATACTCCCAACAAACGAGTCCTCTCATGTTCCGTTTTCGGCGCACATTTGTCCCACTTCCTCCAACCCTTCGCACCTCCTCCCCGCGTGACACACACACACACACACACACACACACACACACACGGCCGTCGTTCTATAGCAAACACGCAGTAAGGTTAATGGCGCGCGC
>NC_066519.1:3749777-3779777 GCF_024679095.1 Eriocheir sinensis
ATGGACCAGGGTGGTGATATGAATCAGGCCATATCTCAGAAACTACGTGCTGCTGTCTATTGGGAACTGAGTTCAAACATGACACTAGCTCCCCATAGGCCACCAAAGTGCTTCTTGAGTCACTCGCTCGAGGTGCGTCGCTCTAAAGGGCAATTATTTAATTCTTGCTCATTCAAAACCTGTTTTCCTATATAAATTAATAAATATGGACTCTGATATATAGTGTGTCGATTAGTCATAAGGAAATAATGTTAAAATGACGTAGTTATTTTTTTTGGAAAACAAATTAATTTATAATTTCTGCTAACTAATTTTTAAAATGTCGTGGGGTGGTAAAATGGAGCAGCATGTTCCATATTACCACCACTCCATATCTCCAGGCATTACCTCCCCACACATCATGTCTTCAGTTCCTGAGGTAAATAAGGTGTCAAGTAGAGGTCGCAAAGCTTTGTAACCATCTCTCTTGACTTCCTCTCCACACAAGGGGCTTTAACCCGTCCGCTGCGATTGGCACGGATTCGGCTTTCACTGGTAGCCTGGTAAAATATAGTCCCAGGTCCTTCTCTGCCTCTGTGGTGGATAGTGGAGTGTTTCCCATGTGGTATTGGTGTGCTGGATATCCTCTCTCAAGGTGCAGGACTTTACATTTTTCCTCATTGAATTGTAGAAGTCACTTTTTGTTCCACTCCTGTAGTTTGGTGAGGTCTTCTTATAGGAAATCCGCGGTCAAGGGGTTAAAGACCTCATATAAAAAAAAATCACACGCTCCAAATGAGAACTACGGGTTCAGTGTGTGGCGTGCTGGGGACGGGCTCATGTCTTGTGTAGCCTAGTACCTGTGAAACTGATTTTTTCATTTGTGACTTCTGTTCTTAAACCTCCCTTTTCACTGTAAAACTTTTATTTATGCATTCACAAAAAGGAATATATTATTTTGTTATTCTCTAAATTGTTTCATATTACCACCCCACGTGTTCCATATAACCACCCCACTTTCTACGACCCACTTTTTTGGATCTTCTTGAATAAAAAGCTGCAGTAGCATTTGAGTGATTTAGTTCTTCTCACTATAACTCTGAATGTGTTAAGAGGATAAAATCTGCCAATACCTACGACGGTTGTTGATGAAATTTTTCACTTTAAAATCACTGTTTTCGCCTGAAATGAAAAAAGAGGTCCATATTACCACCTCCTTCCCAACTACTACTACTACTACTACTACTACTACTACTACTACTACTACTACTACCTCTACTACTACTACTACTACTATTACTACCTCTACTACCACTACTACTACTACTACTACTACTACTACTACTACTACTACTACTATCACTACCACCATCACCACCACCATCACCACCACCATCACAAGGAGGAACACAAAGGAAGAACAAACAACAGCAGACCTGCTGGTCCTTACGAGGCTGTTTGTGACAAGCTACACTAACTATCTAATCAAAGGTGGAAGATGAAGGACAGCAAAGGCGAAGGCTCCTCCCCACCCCCCATCCCTCGAACCAAAGCTGGCAGGAAAGGAAAAAGAACCATGCAGCAAAAAAGAACCATGCAGCAGGAGGAGGAGGAGGAGGAGGAGGAGGAGGAGGAGGAAAGGTGGAGTGTGATAGGAAAAGGACAATAGAGGAAGAGGAGGAAGAGGAGGAAGAGGAGGAGGAGAGGAAGAGTGAATGATGAATGACCAAATTAATGTTTAAGTGTGTGTGTGTGTGTGTGTGTGTGTGTGTGTGTGTGTTTGGACCGGCCATATAGGAGACAGGAGTGAGGAAGATGAATATATTAGCCGAGGGGTCATGTGTCCTCCTGCTCCTCTTTTTCCTCCTCCTCCTCCTTAATGAGCCTTAGACAAACATGCAGCTCTTATGGGGTGACTGATTGCGTACTTGACGAGGAGGAGGAGGAGGAGGAGGAGGAGGAGGAGGAGGAGGAAGAGAGCACGAGCCTTCTTCATACAAGACAAACCCAAATGAAAAGTAAGGAACGGAAATCTTATGGAAAGGGAAAATGGAAAGGCAGGAAGAATGGAAGGACTAAGGAGACGCGAAGGAAGGATTGGAGGAAGAAAGGAAGAATGGGAGGAGGAAGGAGAGCGCGGCAATGATTGATGGAGGGAGGGAACAAAAAGACGGAGGGACGGAGGGAACAATACCAGAAGAGGCGGAAGAAGGGAAGAGGATGGAGGGAAGGCATGAAGGGAAAGGGCAGAAGGCAATACCGAAGAGGAGGAGAAGAGGCGAGGAGACGAGAGGAGGGAAGAGGAGGGAAGAGGAAAAGGCTGGCACATCAACCCTAACACTACTTGCGCCTTAGAATCAAGCGGCAAACAGCAGAAACCGACTTTATAAAAAAAATCCGTCCGCCTTAGTATACGACAGGGCCAGCACACACACACACACACACACACACACACACACAAACACACAGGGGTAGAGGGGGTGAGGCAGGGAGGGAAGGGGTGGAGGGGGCCTTGACTGCTCCTAAGGGTTGAATTGAAGGGTGAAGAAGGGCACCAGCGGGGAGGCGGGATGCACCGACTCCCGTTACTGGCGCCTTCCCTTCCTCCCTCCCTCCCTTCCTCTCTTCCTCCCTTCCCTCTTCCCCTCTTCTCTTCCTCCCTCCCTCCCATGATCCTTCCTCTTCCTCCTCCTCTCTCCTTCCTTTTCCTTCCTCCTTCCTCCTTCCTCCCTTCCGTCCTTCCCTTCCTTCTTCCTAAGGGGAGGGAAGGAAGGGAGGTGAAGGAAAGGGAAGGGAAGGGAAGGGAGGTAGAGGAAAGGGGAGAGAAGGAAGGTGGAGGAAAGGAAAGAGGAGTGAAGGGAAATAAAAGGAAGAGGAAGGTAGTGAAGGGATGGGAAGGAAGGAAAGGGAAGGGAAGAAAAGGGAAGAGAAGGGAAGGGAAAGGATAAATGTAAATGAATAGAAGATAAGGAGAGGAAAGAAAGGGAAGAAAAGAAGGAAAGGGAAGGATGGAGGGATAAAGGGGAAGGGGAGGAAGGTAAGGGAGAAAGGGAAGCGAAGGGATGGGAAAGAAAGGTAAGGTAAGGGAAAGGAAAGAACCGAAGGGAAGGGAAGGGAAAAACAGAGGAGAAGAAGGAGGAGGAGGAGGGAAGGGGTAAAGAAGGGGAAGAAAAAGGAATGAAAAGGAAGGGAAGGGACGGGAAGGAAGGAAAGGGAGAAAGGGAATGAAGGAAGGTAAGGGAGTTGTAGGGAAGGGAAGGGAAGGGAAGGGAAGGAAAGGGAATGGAAGAAGGGATGGGAAGAGAAGGGAAGGGAAGGGAAGGGAAGGGGGGAGGGGGAGGGGGGGGCGTCCAGCCAATCCAACACGCATGTCAGGGAGGGAAGATGAAGTGACGCCTTGGAATTGGAGATGACCCCCCCCCCCTACTCCCTCCTTCCTCCACCTCTTATCTCCCTCTTTTCCCTTCCTCCCTCCATTTCCTCCCTTACTTACTTATCCTCCTCCTCTTCCTCCTCCTCCTCCTCCATCTAGAATACTGTGTACAGTTTTGGTCTCCCTATTACAGAAAAGACATAGAAAAATTAGAACGGGTTCAACGGGGAGTAACAAAAATGATTCCTAGGTTGAGAAATTTATCTTATGAACAAAAGCTTAAATAAATAAATTTATTCAGCCTATCAAAGCGAAGAATGCGAGGCGATCTAATAGAAGCGTTTAAAATGTTTAAAGGATTCAGTAATATAAATGTGGAAGATTATTATACAATTGATTGATCAACTAGAACAAGAAGAAATCACAATTTGAAGATAAGTGGTAAAAGATTATCGTCGCACGAAGCTAAACACTTCTTCTTCAATCGAGTCGTTAATGTTTGGAATTCTCTACCCTGTGATGTCGTTGATAGTGCAACAGTTACGGCCTTCAAGAATAGATTAGGCAAGTATTTTGAATCCAACCAGGAACTAAGATATTACTCATTGTCGTAATAACGTTAAATTCTTTCGAATACTGGTGTCCTTGTCCATTTTTATCGCCCGGTTAGTGGTAGCAGTAATGGATGTTCTTTCCTCTTTCCTACATAATTTCCATGCAGTTTTTCCATGCTGCATGGTTCTTTTTCCTTTCCTGCCAGCTTTGGCTGGAGGGATGGGGGGTAGGGAGGAGCCTGCGCCTTTGCTGGCCTTCGGCTTCCACCTTTGATTTGATAGTTAACGCAGCTTGTCACAAACAGCCTCGTAAGGACCAGCAGGTCTGCTATTGTTTGTTCTTACTTTGTGTTCATTTGTGTTCATTTTCCTCTGACTAACTGCTTATCTTCATTCCTTCGTTCCCTCCCTTCTTCCCTATAACGGTCTCTCTCTCTCTCTCTCTCTCTCTCTCTCTCTCTCTCTCTCTCTCTCTCTCTCTCTCTCTCTCTCTCTCTCTCTCTCTCTCTCTCTCTCTCTCTCTCTCTCTCTCTCTCTCTCTCCTCTCTCTCTCTCTCTCTCTCCTCCCTCCTTCGTCTCTCTCTCTCCCTCCCTCGTTTCCTCTCTCTCTTATCCGTATATATATTTTTATTTTACAACAAAGGAGGCAGCTCAAGGGCACAAAAAAAGGAAACATTAATAAAAAAAAAGTCCGCTACTCGCTGCTCCTAAAAAAGAATCAAAAGAGGTGGCCGCAAGAGAGGTCAATTTGGGGAGGAGAGGTGTCCTGATACCCTTCTCTTGAAAGAGTTCAAGTCGTAGGCAGGAGGAAATACAGATAAAGGAAGATTGTTCCAGAGTTTACCAGCGTGAGGGATGAAAGAGTGAAGATGCTGGTTAACTCTTGCATAAGGGGTTTGGACAGTATAGGGATGAGCATGAGTAGAAAGTCGAGTGCAGCGGGGCCGCGGGAGGGGGGGAGGTATGCAGTTAGCAAGTTCAGAAGAGCAGTCAGCGTGGAAATATCGATAGAAGATAGAAAGAGAGGCAACATCGCGACGGAATTTAAGAGGTAGAAGACTATCAGTAGGAGGAGAAGAGCTGATAAGACGAAGAGCTTTAGACTCCACTCTGTCCAGAAGAGCTGTGTGAGTGGAGCCCCCCCACACATGAGATGCATACTCCATACGAGGGCGGAAAAGGCCTCTGAACATGGATAGCAACTGCGCGGGGGAGAAGAACTGGCGGAGACGATACAGAACGCCCAACCTCGAGGAAGCTGATTTAGCGAGAGAGGAGATGTGAAGTTTCCAGTTGAGATTTTGAGTAAAGGATAGACCGAGGATGTTTAGTGTTGAAGATGGTGATAGCTGAGCGTTGTCGAAGAATAGGAGATAGGTGTTTGGAAGATTGTGTCGAGTTGATAGGTGGAGAAATTGAGTTTTTAGGCATTGAAGGACACAAGGTTCCTTCCGCCCCAATCGGAAATGATAGCAAGGTCTGAGGTTAAGCGTTCTGCAGCCTCCAGTCTGGAGTCGTGTACTTCCTGTTGAGAGGGTCTTCTATTGAAAGAAGTTGAATAATGCAGAGTGGAGTCGTCGGCGTATGGGTGGACAGGACAGTTTGTTATGGAAAGAAGATCATTGATGAATAACAGGAAGAGAGTGGGTGATAGGACAGAGCCCTGTGGAACACCATTGTTGGTAGGTTTAGGGAAAGATAGAACGGCCGGAAAGGAAACTGGAGATAAAGGAACAGAGAGAGGGATAGAATCCGAAAGAGAGCAGTTTAGAAAGCAAAGACTTGAGCCAGACTCAATCGAAGGCTTTCGATATGTCTAGCGCAACAGAGAAAGTTTCACCGAAACGGCTAAGAGACGATGACCACGAGTCAGTTAAAAGTGTGGTCACATTAGCTACCGATATCGCTGGATCCAGCGGTACGGCTTGATCGGCCAGCCATTTGCGCTGCACAAGCGATTGATACCGGCTGCTCTGAGCTATCGATACGGATCGTTTTCACTGGCATGTACTGCTAGCGATAGCGGTTGCTGAATGGAAGGTAATAAGAAACTATCGTTTATTCAGCATACATGCAATCAAAAAAATATTCCATTTCTTTTTTGGGGAGGGACTTTAAATGTGTAATAAAAGAGCTAGACGACAATGCAAGAAAATTTCCAAATGTATTTTTTTTTTCTTTAATGAAAATATAATATTCAGTTCTCATTTGACCTCGGTGACTTTCCAACAGGTCACCTGTACAGCAAGAGCAAGAGCAAGAGCGAACACACTTACCAGCCATGGTCTTATCCACTTTCGTTTCACTGTTCTTTTCTTCTTTAAGTCCTCACTGGCTACAAAACAAGTGGAAAGAGTAATTGTGGACAGAGCGAATCCAAGAAGTGCTTCCTCCATAGCGGCTAGTGTTGTTATGATATGATCGGCTAGCTAGCTAGCTAGCGGACTCTGCATGTGGTGTGACCAGACTGCCGCGCGTATCGCTGGCAAGCCAGAGAAAACAAAACCAAGGCTAGCGTTAACAATAGTAAGTGTGACCGTAGCTTTAGAGAGCAAGAAGATCGCCAGTAGAACGCCCCTTGTGGAACCCATACTGACGATCAGATAGAATGTTAGAAGTGGAAAGGTGCTGTTGAATCTTCCGGTTAAGGATTGATTCAAAGGCTTTAGATAGACAGGAAAGTAGAGCTATAGGGCGGTAGTTTGAGGGATTGGAACGGTCACCCTTCTTAGGCACAGGCTGTACAAAGTCATATTTCCAGCAGGAAGGAAAGGTAGATGTTGATAGGCAAAGACGAAAGAGTTTGACCAGGCAGGGTGTCAGCACGGAACCAGAGTTTTTAAGGACAATAGGAGGCACTCCATCAGGTCCATAAGCCTTCTGAGAGTTGAGGCCAGAGAGGGCATAGCAAACATCATCTGGAAGAATCTTAATAACAGGCATAAAGGAGTCAGAGGGGGGGATGAGTAGGAGGAATATGCCCAGAATCGTCCAAGGTGGAGTTCTTACAGAAAGTTTGAGCGAAGAGTTCAGCCTTAGAGACAGATGAGACGGCAGTGCTGCCGTTAGGGTTAAGGAGAGGAGGGAAAGAGGAAGAAGAGAAATTGGAGGAGATATTTTTGGCTAGATGCCAGAAGTCAAGGGAAGAATTAGAAGAAACAAGGTGTTGACATTTTCTATTGATAAAAGAAGTTTTGGTAAGACGGGGAATATATTTGGCATGATTCCGGGCTGAAATGTAAAGGTCATAGTTAGCGGGAGCTCGAAGGCTCTGGAACCTTTTGTGAGCTGCCTCTCTATCTTTAATAGCACGAGAACAAGCATGATTAAACCAAGGCTTTTTAGTATGAGGAGTAGAGAAAGAACGTGGAATGTATGCCTCCATTCCAGAAACAATCACCTCTGAGATGCGCTGGGCATACACAGAGGGGTCTCCCTCCTGGAAGCAGTAATCATTCCACGGGAAATCGGAAAAAGTACATCCTCAGGTCGTCCCACCGAGCTGAAGCAAAATGCCAGAAGCATCGCCTCTTCGGTGGGTCCAGAGGATGTACAGGAACGATAGAACAGGAAACAGAAATAAGGTTATGATCGGAGGAGCCCAAAGGATAGAACAGTTTGACATAGTAAGCAGAAGGATTAGAGGTAAGGAAGAGGTCTAGAATGTTGGGCCTGTCTTCAAGACGGTCGGGAATACGTGTAGGGTGCTGAACCAACTGATCCAGGTCGCTGAGGAGAACAAAGTTGTAGGCTTGTTCACCAGGCTGGTCAGTGAAAGAGGATGAAAGCCAAAGCTGGTGGTGAACATTGAAATCTCCCAAGATGGTGATTTCAGCAAGGGGAGAATGAGTCAAGATGTGCTCCACTTTAGAATTCAAATAGTCAAAGAATTTTACATAGTTAGTTGTCGCGGTTTAGATTCGCGACAAGTTATTTTTTTATATTATTTGCTATAGGGAAGCTGCTGACGCGTTTTCCTAGTTCGTCACGTGACCTAGGCGCGGGGCGGGTCACGATGACTCAGCCTGTTCGTTGCCTAGGCGACGAGCGTAGTGATGCCAAGGCGTGCATTTTCGTTGCGGGTCGCCCGCTGTGTTTTACCTGCGCTTACGCACTTTCAGGAGTCGCCACTCCACTCTGCAGGTGCGTAGTAGTGTGTGCATTACTGCAGCTAGTTACGCCTCTGTTGATGAGGAAGTCTTGTATTGTCTTTGTGCTTCCCGCCATGGGGGCTGTTGCCGCCCGTGGCCTGTGTTGCTAGCCCGCGATTGTTGCTTTCCTCTACGTGTCTGCACGTAGCTTGCTCCGCTGTTTATATTGCGGTGCCATGCACTTGCAAGTTATAGCTGCGCGTCAGGAAAGTGTAACGATATCTGCCTATGGCAGTATTGCTCAGAGTGCTGTCAGCACCTCTGTTGTATTTTTCCCGCCAGCAGCGTTTTGCATCTCGGCCGGGCGAGTTGGGGACCGTCAGGTCACTCGCCGCGGCTCGGGACTTCCTTCTCCCCCTGACCGCCGTCTGGTGAGGTCACGGGGCGACGTTCCTCTACTCTCGCCTATCTCTTGGCACCACGCGGTTTTCCTCCTGCTGGAGTGTGGGGATCCTGGGCTTCGCCACTTCGGGATACAGCCCACACCGGGTCTCAGTTTGGGTGTGTCGAGTCCGCGGCGGCCTCTTTCTGAAAGCCGCATCTACCGCCGACATCACGCGCCTGATGAGAGGACCCACGGTAGGAAGGACAAGCTGCAGCCACCTCGAGCAAGGCTGTGCAACGAGCCTCTACTCTTCTCCCTCCGCACCAAGTTAAGTAGCTAGTTGTTAGTGTAGCCAGGGCAGGTTAGTCTTGTGCGAGCACGAGTAACGCTAGGCTCAGCTGAGTGTGTATGTGAGATTTGTCTGTTTTCTTTGTGTGTAATAAAGTTAGTGCATAGTTGTACACGAGCTTTATTAGTAACCCTTTTGCCTGTGCGTATGTGCCTTCCAGCCCCATAAGGAGAGTAAATAAGAACCCCACGGGAGATTTGAGCAGGTAAGTCGTGTTAGTACTCCCAAGTCAGGGTGTGTACACCGTTGTCTCCTGGCGTGCCGCGGGAATCAATCCTTGTCGGCTAGCTACCGCCTTGTGAGCACACTCCTGTTATTAAACCATTATTTTACCCCGTGACATTAGTAGAGTTAGGTTAGAGATAAACAGCACAGATATATTTAGTAATAGAATGGCAATGAAGTCTTAGCCAGATGGTGGAAAATTCAGAAGAGTCAAGGTCGTGGGCACGAGAGCAATTGATGTCGTTGCGCACGTAGGCGCGACGTCCAGCTTTGGATTGAAATTTAGGATAGATATAGTATAGTAGGAGGGAACAGAGTAGAGGTTGCTGTCAGTAGCCTCAGAAACCTGTTTTTTGGTGAGGAAGAGAAGATGAGGTTTAGAGGAGGAGAGATGGTGTTTCACAGAATGAAAATTAGAACGAAGATCACGAATGTTGCAGAAATTGATAAGGAGGAGGTTCGATGAGTTATCAGGACTCCTCTCAAGTAGGCAGCCAGAAGGGGAGTCCTCCCTAGGGAAATTTATGGTCCCCTCCCCCCGGGCGGGGACTCCGAGGCAGTGTTGTTTTTCGCCATTTTGAATTTTGAATTTTGGGAAAAGGTGTGTGTTGTGTGAATGTAGTGTGGTGTAGAAAGAGAGAGGAACTGTCTTTAGAGAGCATGCTGAACTGCTTTCTGGTGTTCATGAGACAAAAGGGAGACGGTTAGTGAGGACATGGGAAGGGTCTTTGAAGGGCTTCAGCATCCTCCTCTCTTCCCATATATCCTCACCGGGAGTAGCTCACGCCCGTTCGGTAGGTGTCTTTCTACCTCCTCCGCTACACGAGAGAGAGAATAATTTTTTATCTCCAGAACGGAAGCAAGAAAAGAAGGTGATAAAATGGAAGCAAGACGTCTCTCTCTCTCTCTCTCTCTCTCTCTCTCTCTCTCTCTCTCTCTCTCTCTCTCTCTTGCAGACGATACAAAGATTGGCAACTCGGTTCTCACTGACGAAGACAGGCAAAGCCTCCAAGAGGATTTGCACAAAATTTCAGCTTCGTCGGATAGATGGGAGATGCCCTTTAACGTAGACAAGTGCCAGGTCCTTCAAGTTGGAACGAGGAATAAGAAGTTCGAATACGAAATGCGCGGCGTTAAACTCAAAAGCGTTCAATGCGTCAAAGACTTGGGGGTCAAAATCGCGTCAAACCTCAAATTCTCACAGCAATGCATCGATGCAGCAAATAAAGCGAACAGAATGTTGGGCTTCATTAAAAGAAACTTTGTATTCAAGAATAAAGATGTAAAACTCCCGCTCTACAACAGTTTAGTCAGACCCCACTTGGAATATGCGGTACAGTTTTGGTCTCCCCACCATGCAAAGGATATTGCTAAATTAGAAGGTGTTCAGCGTCGGCCAACGAAAATGATCCCTTCCTTGCGCAACAAATCTTACGAAGAAAGGCTTTCTACCCTTAACATGTTCTCTCTTGAGAAACGTCGCCTCCGAGGAAAACTGATCGAATGTTTTAAAATACTTAATGGTTTCACGAATGTAGACAGATCAACATTGTTTATGATCGATGACACTTTGCACACGAGGAACAATGGCGTAAAACTCAGATGTAGACAAGTAAATTCAGACTGCACCAAATTTTTCTTCACCAACGTTGTAGTGCGAGAATGGAATAAGCTTCCACCGTCAGTGGTCCAGTGTAACACGATTGACTCCTTCAAAAATAAGCTCGACCGTCACTTCCTTCAACTTAATATCAACTAGAGTAGAAATGCAACGTTTTGGAGTCTTCTGATTAATGTAAAATCACTTAGGTTTAAGGACAGACCACCAAGTCTGGACCATGGGGTCTGTGTGGTCTGATTTTCTATGTAAATCTATGTAAATCTCTCTCTCTCTCTCTCTCTCTCTCTCTCTCTCTCTCTCTCTCTCTCTCTCTCTCTCTCTCTCTCTCTCTCTCTCTCTCTCTCTCTCTCTCTCTCCTGTCATCTGTCACTCTCCAACCTCCTCCTCCTCCTCCTCCTCCTCCTCCTCCTCCCCTGTTTGTATTTGTGTTGCTTTCGTATTATTTGTTTCTGCATTTTGTCGTATTGTTGCTGTTGCCTGTTAGTGTTTGTCCTGTTCTTGTATTGTTCTTGTATTGTATGCGTATTGTTCTTGTAATGTTATTGTATTGTATCTGTGTCGTTCTTGTATTGTTGTTGTTTTCTTTGTGGCTATATCGCTGTCACCCTCACGCCAGCAACACTGCCACCAAGGCTAGAGGCAACACACTCACGGCTGTCTTGTATCTGTGTTGTTCTTGTACTGCTGCTGTTTTCTTTGTGTCTGTATCGCTGTCACCCTCACGCCTGCAACACTCCCACCAAGGCTCGAGGCAACACACTCCCCGCCCGGCCCAGCGAGGGTGGCCGGAGCCTCGAGCCGTGGAAGTTGGAACAGGACAACTCAACGCTGACCGAACAACTATTAGCAGAGGCAGCGCGCGGCAGACGGGCGAAAGGTGTCTTCAGTAAGGGGCGACAAGAGGGCGGGGCGTTGTCACTTTAAGGCGAGGAATAAAAGAGCCGACAACATATGAGAGAGAGAGAGAGAGAGAGAGAGAGAGAGAGAGAGAGAGAGAGAGAGAGAGAGAGTCTGCCCTGAGGCAGCACCGGGAGAGGACGTGTGCCCCAGGCGCGCTCCGAGGTGCCCGGGCCCGGCCAGTGCCACTCACCCGCCACCCACCCGGCCCAGACGATGCACCGACCCAATAAAGTCACCCGTACACTACCCTCTTACCCAGTACACTGCCCAGCGCACTATAATCTCTTGATTGCTTCCGCCACTACCCGTACTGTGAGGTGAACAGATCTTGTGGTCTTCAAAACCTTCACTCACCGTATTGGGGGCACACTATATCCGGCCCTGTTTCTCGCCGGCTTAGGAATGTGTAGGAGGCTACCTATGCCTAGTTAGGCTCATCACGCCCCACCATGGCCACCCTCCACAGGGTGAAGGTGAAATATAAACTCAATGATGGAGCAGAAAAAAACAGCCATAGAGAGAAAACTCCTAGAATGCCTACCCAACCAGAACATCTTGGTGGCAGACATAAAGGAGAGCTATGGGGGCTACTCCTTGTACAGTCGCGATATGAAGTGATGTCGCCGCTCTCAAAATGTTTCGTACGGGAGCATTTGAAGGTAACGGAAGTGATGTGTATTTATTATTTATGTTATAATGTTCCCTTTTAATGATAATCTATAATACGTTGTGATGTAAAACACGGTAAAATAACATTGTAGTACCTGCATTACAATTATACATTCATTTGTTTTAAAAAATGCGACTGTGAATGTCATGTGTTGTCTTCAGTACTGAAGACAACCTTGAAATGATTTAGCTCACGTCGTGTGCTTATCTTTGCAAAACAGTTGTTATACGTTGTTCAGATTTAGGCTATATATATATATATATATATATATATATATATATATATATATATATATATATATATATATATATATATATATATATATATATATATTTGGGTCATATCATGAACTGTCTTCTGCAGTTATTAATACACACGCACAGTATGACACGAAGCGAATGGACAGTTACTGGCATTACTTTGCGTTTTATTGATTAAGAAACGATCAAATAATAAGGTTCCACATTAAACACCTTTTATTCACTATGATGGCTTCTTATCATAAGCATGGGCACTGAAATATATAGTAACATTGCTCAGTAACGATGATGAATGAAGAATGCCTTCATAGGTAGGGTTGTCATATCTGAACTATCAAAATTCCGGACGCCTCTACGAACACTCGACCATAGCCTAATGTTTGGCAACGCTGCGACTAGCCTACCCGCCCGACCACCGCCTCCATTTCAAAGCCATATATTCTTATTTCCCCACCCTCCTCGATTATTCTATGGCACTTATAAGCTGTGCACATGTTCCACTGATCACCTCCAAGCATTAGAAGTCTACATGAAGCTTTTGTCATCGTTATATTGACCAAGAAAGGCAATGATGTTTGCGATCGGCGGCAAAGAGTGAGTTACAAAACACGACTATTATGAAGCTATATATTCTTATTTTTCCATCTCCGACTATCCCTCGGTAGTTATAGGCTGTGGGCATCTTCCCTTGATCACTATCATGCATTAGAAGTCCACGGATAGCTTTTGTTATCGTTATGTTGACCACGAAAGGCAAAGAGTGAGTAAGGGCTGAATAATAGGTATGGTGCGCGGGCGATGACGTCATCATCAAACGAAAGTATAAATTAAATAAATTACGCCATCCTAGTTTAGGATATGGACTAATTATGCATGTCCTATATATTATGCATGTGTTAGATTTATTGTTGTCAACAATGATCATGAAAAGATAATTTTACTTTCTGTTTGAGTAATATGTCGATATTTGGACTTCATTTGACTCTTTCCTGGGTGAACGAAAACACTTTGTGTCAAAATATTTCGACAAGTCTTCGTAAGACATCATTGAATATTTCTTTTCTATTTTTTTTCTACCTTATAAAATATATTTAGTTAAGTTATGATGAAGATACAGGAAAATAATGGTACTCTTGAAAATATATAACGATACTTGCGTGATCGAAAATAAACGTACACGGCGACATCACTTCATATCGCGACTGTACGTGGCAGATGACAAGTCATTTGACCACATATATCTGGACACAACAGCCAAAGTCCTCGGCGACGCGGGCTTCACCCTATACACCCCCCCAGAGGTCAAATGCCGCAAGTGCATTATCATCAAGAATGTACAGGGCTTGGCTGACCATGATGTGCTTCATATCAAACAAGATATTGAACGCATACAGAGCTGGGCATCCGTCACAGAGGTCATTCGCTTCCCGAAAGGCCACACGTATAAAGTCATGTTCAAAACACAAGACATGGCTGCCACGGCATGTAGGCAGGGACTGAAGGTCCTAAATCTAAGCCTTACGCCAGCCCAGTTGGAGGTGGAACAGTTTATTCCACTCACCGTGTGCTTCAGATGCTACCAGATTGAAGGACACACAACAAAGGAGTGCACAAAGCCACAAGACTACAAGGTGTGCTCAATCTGCGCAGAGACAGACCACACGTGGCAGGAATGCGACGCAGGGGAGCAGAAATGTGTCCTGTGCTCAGGCCAGCACTCTTGCATGGCCATGAAATGCCCCAAAAGAAAACAGACACTAAAAGACAAACGTGCCAGGGTAAATGCCAGCAAGCTGAAACCTAACCAATTGTATTCTTATGTAGCCAACAGCAATCAGACTTACCTACAACCCGGCTCATTAGAAAACCAATTGAAGGTTGCAGCTATTACAGCTACTGCCCTATCTCAAGAGCAAAGAACGCCAGGCACATACCAGGCTGTCATAAGGACACTGAGCATTGAAAATGGCCTCCCATCACCGGCTAACACGAAATCAGCAAACACAGCCTTGGCTGAACTCGCTCAGACCCTTCAGGCCCTAGTCCCAAGTCTATCAACAACGGCCATTCAGACTCGCCCCCCACCCCCAGCGGCAGGCTCGGCCCAGGCTGTCACCCCAACCCAAACAAACGCTGAATCACCTCGTGAAGAGTTACCAGGGTCACAACTGGGGCAGAGGAGCGGCGGCTCGACCCTTCCATCCCCCCATCGCCCCCACTCCCTCAACCCTCGAGGTCGGTCCCCTCGACCACACAACCATGCCCACCACATCAGGACCAACACAAAGGTGCCAACAGAGCAAGCACTCGCCCCGGGCTGAGGAGCGAGGCAAAAGGAGCAACAAAAACTGACCCCTAATACAACCATGTCATTCACACAACCTACCAATCAACTAAAAATACTACAGCACAATGTCCACCATTGGCACACCAAACGCATCAATCTAATAAACACGTACACACATGAGAACCCAGATGTAATCCTCATAAATAGCCATGGCCTCCCCAACACCCAGGCTCTAAAGATACCGGGTTATTCATGTTATCAGCGGAACAGAACAGGTGAACAACACGCTGGAGTGGCAATAGCAGTCAAAACAGGAACCCAGCACAAAATATATGACGACTTCCACTACTCCGACACCCTTTCTGTTAAATTAATGACTACCCTCGGGCCCATTAATATTGCCACTACTTACATCCCCCCACGAGAGGGCTGCATTATGTTTCCTGACTTTTATAAACTGCTACGCATACCTGAACCTATGTACTTCCTAGGCGACTTAAACGCACGCCACACCAGCCTTGGCCATTCCAACACAAATACAACGGGACGAAACATTATGAAAATCATCACCACCTTCGGAGCCCAGCACATAGGTCCAAATTTCCCCACGTTTATAGACCACTCAGCCCTCACCACGCCTGACGTGATTCTAACGAATGGGAAAACATACCACAACACCCACGCCAGCCAGGGGCCACTAACGAGCAGCGACCACCTCCCAATACTGTTCACCATCTCAACCACTCCCGTTGTCGTGCCCTGCCCACAGCGGATGAACACAAGAAAGGCGAACTGGGAGCAATATAAGAACATTATTGACTCAGAACTACCTGACCTACATCTAGAGGGGAAAAACACAGATGACATAGAAACCGCTGTCAACACCTGGTATACCGCGGTTGAAACTGCCCAAGCACAAGCAATACCCCTCACAAGGCACAAAACACTATCATACCCCCACCGCAACCAAGAGATTACGGACGCACAGCTACGTTTTACCAACATCCTCCGATACGCCGGGAGGCACGGCTGGACGCATGATCTTTATCAACAAAGTAGAGTTCTCCAACGAACACTACAAGATACATGCAAAACAGCATACAACAGGCACTGGGAAAACACAATAAAAGGCCTCGCCGAAAAATACAAGGACCCAAAAGCCTTCTGGCAGGGAATAAAACGCCTGCAGGGCAACACACACCACCGCCCCATACACCTAGAAAAGGGAGAAGTCAAAATACAGGATGACGAGGGTATTGCCCAAGAGTTCAGAGAAACCTGAAAGTCAGTGTTCACAATAAGACCTGAAGACAACGCTCATTATGACCAAGACAATGAACGGGAAGCAAAGGCATGGCTCCAACAGGACCCAACAAGAACCAGGCCACACCATACGATTGATCTGCAACGCCTAACACAGGCCCATCTGTTGACTATGGAAATAGGCACAGCCGAGCTCCGATCAGCTATAAACAAAACGAAAAACACGTCGCCCGGAGAGAGCAAAATAGATAAACAACAAATCAGCATGTTACCCCCCCGGGGGCTGGCGTACCTACTCACCATATATAATGCGATGTTAACAACAGGTTACTTCCCTCAACGATTCAAAGTCGCCACTCTCACCATGATACCTAAACCAGGAAAACTATCCACGGATCCCAAGAACTACAGACCAATCTCACTCCTAGAAGTCCCTGGAAAAATCTTTGAAAGAATAATCAACTTACGACTCAGATGTCACCTGGAGGAAAACAACCTTTATAACCCGTCCCAGTATGGCTTCAGGGTAGGGAGGAGCACTACGCCAGCTATCTCCATCGCCAGCGAAAAAATAGCACTCACTAAAGGACAAGAACTAAACTGCACTATTATCCAACGCGACATCAGCAAAGCGTTTGATAAAGTCTGGCTACAGGGCCTGCAATACAAAATAATTCAACTCGGACTGCCAGAGCTAACGGAAAAACTGTTATGTAGCTTCCTTGATCAGCACTCAGCTTCCATTCGAGTTAAGTCAGCAATATCCTCCCCGTTCCCCCTGCACAGCGGCGTGCCACAGGGCAGCGTGTTATCACCAACGCTCTTCATCACCTACACCTCTGACATGCCCCGGTCTGATAACAGAAGCTGTATGGATATATATTATGCTGACGACGCGACACAAATAGTGACCTCCAACGGTACCCTAGACCACCATCACGGGTCAGAGTCTTTTTCAATGGTTGTTCACACTTCCTGACCACGCCTACTGGGTATCTGTTTTCTGTATCTGAGTCTGGGTATCTGTTTTCCTTTACCCTCGTTGTTTCCCCTCTTTTGTACTTGAGATGTTTACACTGTTGTATATGTCACCCTTCTTGTTAGTGTTTGTCCTGTCAGATGTTTACACAGTTGTATATCTCTCATTCCTCTCTGGGTATCTGTTTTCCTTTATCCACGTTATTTCCCTCCTTGTTAGTGTTTGTCCTATGAGATGTTTACACAGTTGTATATCTGTCACCCTACTTGTTAGTGTTTGTCCCGTCAGAGGTTTACTCTGTACTGTTATGGCTATTCCTCTTGTTTGTTCGTTTTCTGGTTCCCGACACCTCGACACACATGGCTTCCCACACCAAGACGTTACAGCTTCAGAGGCTGCAGAACAAAGCGCTGAGATTTGCCACCGGACAGAAATACCCGTACACGGAAAACACAGCAGCACAACACCGCAGACTCAGAGTACAACTAGTCAGCACAAGGCTACGGGAGGCGGCCGAAAAGATATGGGAGAAACTAGACCAGCAAGACGACGTGAATTACACCCACGTCAAGGAGCTTGACGGCAGCACGAACTTGGTCCACCCCTGGTTTCCGCGCAGCTTGAAGTCACTACGAGAACAACCGCCCACACATCACTTCACACAAGTGACGCCATAGCTTAGCTTAGCTCTCTATACACAAACAATCCAAACACACACCCCAGCATGCCGGGGGTATACAAATAAGGTGCCCGAGAAACAATAACTACACCAGAACAACTAACGAACCTACACCATACAACTGTACACTCCTACTGTCTTTCCTATTCCCCACCTGTACCTCACCACTAACCCACTTCCTCTTCGTACTATACCCTTGATTAAAAAAAAAAAAGAGAGAGAGAGAGAGAGAGAGAGAGAGAGAGAGAGAGAGAGAGAGAGAGAGAGAGAGAGAGCGCAACAACAACAACAACAACAACAAAAAAAAAAACTAGAGGGAAAACAGTGGGGTGAAGAAAAAAAAGTGGGTGATGGAAAAGGGGAAGTAATAAAGGGAAGGGGAAAGGCGGAAGAGAAAAGGAGGGAGAGGAAAAAGGGAGAAAAAAAGAAAAAATAATAGAGGAAGTAGAAAGAATAAATGAAAGAAACAAAGACATTTCAAAAGAGGAAAAGCAGAAAGGAAGCAAACACGGGAAGTAAAGAAGAAGGAAACAAGAGAAGGAAGAGATAAAGAGAGGGCCAAAAGGAAAATTAGAGAAGGAGGCGAGATGAAAGGAAGAGGGAGGAAAGAGGGAGGAAGAGGAAGAATGGAGGAGAGGAAAGAGAAAAGGAGAGAAGGGAAAAGCTACTGAAAGAGAGAGATAAGGAAGAAAGAAAGAGAGAGACGAGAGGCGAGGGATATAAATAAAGGAAAGGAAAGAGAAGTAGGAATAAGAGAGAAGAGGAGGAGGGAGAAGAGGAGAAAGAATGGAAGAAAGGGAAGAAGGAATATAGCAAGATTAGGAAAATGAGGGGAAAGAGGAAGTGAAGGAAGGAAAGAAGGGAGGAATGGAGGAAGAGAGAGAGAGAGAGAGAGAGAGAGAGAGAGAGAGAGAGAGTGAGAGAGAGAGAGAGAGAGAGAGTAAATTTGAGTTTTTTTTTTTTTTTTTTTTTTTTGTGTGTGTGTGTAATTCACCACATCCTGATCACGTGTTGGACTCGTAATCGCCAGCAGATACCCTCCCGACATGAGCAAGTGCTCTTTATCGTCTATATGTGTGTGTGTGTGTGTGTGTGTGTGTGTATATCTTAAGTTAAATCGAGATAGAGAGAGGAAGAGGAGGAGGAGGAAGAGGAAAAGGAGGAGGAGGAGGAGGAGGAGGAGGAGGAGGAGGAGAGAAATTAAAGTGTGGCCTTGTATCTTCCTCACAGTCTTCCTTTCTCCTTTCTTTCATCTTCCTTAATATAAATTCACCTCTGTCTCCTCTTCCTCTTTTTTCCTCCTCCTCCTTCTCGTCCTCTTCCTCCTCCTCCTCCTCCTCCCCTTCCTCCTCCTTCTATTAATTTTGACATTTATTCTTCACTATTTTTCTACTCTAATTCTTTCTTAAAAAAATAACTCGTGTCACTAAGAAACGTTTGCCTCATGTTCCTACAAAGTCAGCACGTGTCTCATTCCCGTCGCCCCATTTCTTATTTCCTTTATTTATTCTCTCTCGCCTCTCATCATTTTCATTCCTTCTTTCTTATTTCTCTCTCTAAGTAGTTTTCCCCTTTTTCTCTTTCCATTCTTTCTCTCCTCTTCTCCTTCCTCTTCCTGTTATTCCCACTCTCCTTTCCTTTCTTTTATTTCTTTTTCTGGCCTCTCATCTTTCTCATTCCTTCTGCATGTCTCTCTTTATCAACAGTTTTGCACATTTTCATATCCTGTCTGTCTCTCATTATTGATTTTTTTTTACTTCATTTATTTATTTTTATTTTATCTGACTTTAACCAACTATCCATGCAGACAGACAGACAGACAGACAGACAGACAGACAGACACACACACACACACACACACACACACACACACACACACACATGCGCACAAAAAAACAGCTTATGCACAACTGAAAGGAGACAAATCGTTGGCTTCTCTCTCTCTCTCTCTCTCTCTCTCTCTCTCTCTCTCTCTCTCTCTCTCTCTCTCTCTCTCTCTCTCTCTCTCACACACACACACACACACACACACACACGGTTATTAATGGTCCTCTGTCAGGTCACTTTCCGCGTTCCTGTGGCAGCGAAAAAGAGTTGGGGTGCGCGGGGCAGCGGGATCCAAAACGGGGCCGTTGGAGAATAATTGAACCGCGCCGGGGAAAGTGAGTGACCCAGTGTGCCTTAGCCCAAGATCAACAGAATATACCAGGTCTTCTCAGCCTCATACCAGAATTCTCCTTTTCTGCGCATTAACGTCACCAGCAGCCCCTCAGTCTGCTTCGACTATGTAAAACCTACCCACAAGTTCTCACCTGACCACAGGTGTAGACGCATCCCGTGTGCTCCATTTTCTTTGATTTCGAGTTAGGATTCAGGAACTGAAGCAGTCACAGAATTAATGGGCAGATAGGGGTAAGAAAAGACTGGGTAGAAGAGGATAAGGTGTTACAGAGGGTGTCAGGGTGGACAGGAGAACTGTTCAATAGAGGATGATTGCGGCGAGTAAGAATATGTCAAAAAATACTAGGATAAGAAGGTTCATTACACACACACACACACACACACACACACACACACACACACACACACACACACACACACACACACACACACACACACACACACACACACACACACACACACACACACACACACACACACATATATATATATATATATATATATATATATATATATATATATATATATATATATATATATATATATATATAGAGAGAGAGAGAGAGAGAGAGAGAGAGAGAGAGAGTGTGTGTGAGTGTGAGAGTAAGAGTTTGAGTGTGAGTGTGAGTGAGTGCGTGTGAGTGTGAGAATGTGAGAGTGAGTGTAAGAGTGAATGAGTGAGAGAGTGACACACACACACACACACACACACACACACACACACACACACGAAAACTGAAAATGTTTCAGTATGCCATGAAATATCTCTCGTTTTCCTTATTATTCTCCGCCTGCTCTGTATCATACGGCTGATGACGTCAAAACCTGCGCGTGAAAAGACCTGGTCTATTCTCTCGATCTTGCCTTAGCCCTCGCCTCCGTCACCCTGCGTGGCGAGGCTGGGTAGGGGCCGGCTACTACTTGTCAAAGGGAAGAGAATGCAGCAAAAAAATGGTAAAGAGAAAAATGAAGAAAAAAAAGTGAAAACAGAAAAATGTAACAATAAAAGGTACAAAAAATGAAAAAAGGAAAATTTGAAAAAAATGAAAAATGTAAAAAAAATGAAAAGTAGAAAAGAAATCAAAAGTAGAAAAAATGAAAAAAATAGAAAAAAATGTAAAATGAAAAGCAGAAAAAAATGAGGAAAAAATATAATGAAAAATGAAAAAAATGAAAATAGAAAAGTGAACGGAAATGAACTGTGAAATGAAAAGTAGAAAAAAAATGAATTGATGAAAAAAATAAAACATTGAAAGTTAAGAAAAGGAAAAGTAGAAAAAGTAAATAAATGAAAAGTGGATATAAATGAAAAAAATGTAAAATGAAAGAAATGAAGAGTAGAAAAAGAAAAAAAGAAAAAAAGAAAAGTAGAAAAAGAATAAGGAAAAATGAAAAAAATGAGAATACAAAGAAGAAAAATAAGCAAAAAAAGAAAAGAAAAGAAAAAAAAGGATATGTTATATGAAAAAAACTTCGCCGGATGTAGAAAAATGCTGAAGGAAATGAAAAGGAGGAAACTGAGAAGCAGAAAAATGAGAAAAATAAGAAAGAAAAGGAGAAAAGCAAATAAGTGGAAAAAATAACCAGAAAAAAAGCAGAAACGAGGAGCAAGTGTAATTTTCTTACTCTCTTTTTTCCCTATCTCATTCATTCCCTCCTTTCCTTTCTTCCTTTATTCTTGCCTCTCTCTTCTCTTCCTTCCTTCATTCATTCTTGCCTTTTCCTTCCCTCTCTTCCTTCCTTCCCTCCTTCCTTCCTTTCTTCCTACCTTTCTCTTTTCCTCCCCTCCCTCATTTCTTTCCTCCTTCCTTCCTGCCTTTCTCTCCTCTTCCTTCCCTTTTTTCTTCCTTCCTTTCTCTCCTCTTCCTTCCCTTCGTCATTCCTGCCTTTCTCTCCTTTTCCTTCCCTCTCTTCCTTCCTGCCTTTCCTCTTCTTCCCCTTCTTCATTCCTGCCTTTCTCTTCTCTTCCTTCCCTCTCTTCCTTCCTGCCTTTCTCTCCTCTTCCTTCCTTCCTTCCTTAGTTCCCTCCTTCCCTCCTTCCTTTCTACCTTTCTCTCTTCCTCCCCTCCCTCCTTTCTTCCCTCCTTCCTTCCTACCTTTCTCTCCTCTTCCTTCCCTTCTTCATTCCTGCCTTTCTCTCCTCTTCCTTGCCTTCCTTCCATCCTTCATTCCTTCCTTTCTTCCTTCCTTCCTTCCTACCTTTCTCTCCTCTTCCTTCCCTTCATTCCATCATTCCTTCCCTTCTTCATTCCTGCCTTTCTCTCTTCTTTCTTCCCTTCCTTCCATCCTTCTTTCCTTCCTTTCTTCCTTCCTTCCTTCCTACCTTTCTCTTCTCTTCCTTCCCTTCCTTCCATCCTTTCTTCCCTCCTTCACTCCTGTTACCCCGATATTTAAAAAATGAGATAAAAAACAAGCCAGTAATTATCGCCCTATCAGCCTTACGTCTGTCCTAATTAAATTATTCGAAAAAAATGATCAGGGATAAAGTGATCACTTTCCTCGAAACAAATGATTTGATAACTGATAATCAGCATGGATTTCGTAGTAATCGATCTTGCCTTACCAAATTATTAACTTTTTTCAACGATGTTTATTCAAGTTGGGACGCCCGAGCCCCATATGATGTAATTTACCAAGACTTTCAGAAAGCGTTTAATACAGTTGCCCACATTAGGCTTATTTCAAAACTGCGTTCCCACGGTATTATGCTGAGATCACACCAAATCGCACAGTTATTCGCACGGTTAAGCGAGAGACCATCGCAGTATGCGCTCGCATACCCTCGTCAAACGCAAGGGGTCGCGGTGTATGCGAGCGTATATGCGAGCGACCTTGTACATCGTGCGTATGGCAGCGACGCTGCTTCGGAAAGCAAGATGGCAGAGAGCGAGCGGGAGGGTGTGAAACTGAAAAACCGTTGGCAAGCGACCACTCGCTTGCACTCACATTGTCCTGCCACACACCTCTACCCTGCCCGCCTGCAAAATAATAGCCTAGTTTTCATGAATTTATAATAATAGCATATTATTCCTAACTGCTTAATAATAGCTTAGTGTTCATGAATGGAAAATAATACAACAGTATTCCTAAATGCAAAATAATACCCTAGTGTTCATAAATGCGAAATAATAGAATAGTATTCCTAACTGCTAAATAATAGCCTAGTTTACATGAATACAAATTAATAGAATAGTATTCCTAAATGCAAAATAATACCCTAGTGTTCATAAATGCAAAATAATAGAATAGTATTCCTAACTGAAAAATAATAGCCTAGTTTACATGAATACAAATTAATAGAATAGTATTCCTAAATGCAAAATAATACCCTAGTGTTCATAAATGCAAAATAATAGAATAGTATTCCTAACTGAAAAATAATAGCCTAGCATTCATGAATGCAAAATAATACAATAGTATACCTAAATGCAAAATAATAGCCTGGTTTAACAAAATGCAAAATTATAAGTGTACACAGTAAAATTATTAGCTAGAGTACACAGTAGAATTATAATGTATTTATCTTGACTACTTCATTAGCTTGTTAGCAAGTTATTACATATTGTAAAATTCTTTCCACTTACAATTTATTACAGAAGTTGTAGATACGGTATAACATGCAGAAAACCTAACACCATACGAATAAAATCCAACATTCCTCAATTCAACTTACTTTGTTCCCAGGAGATCACGACCCCCAGGTAAAGAACTGCTAAATTAGAAGCAAGAAACAATAAAGCAATATCAGCGACAGCAAGGGAGGGTAGCACGGGCTATTACTTACTTGAAGCACTGGGTTTTCGTTACTAACCTACTATCAAATTTGAATCGACACTTTTTATTTTATCATATTGAAAAGCTATAAGGTTGATCAGCCGAAATAATAACCTTAGCGTTAGAGCGTCGGGATATGCAGGGTGCCAAGATTAATTTATGGTTAGCGTGTGTGTGTGTGTGTGTGTGTGTGGGTATATATATATATATATATATATATATATATATATATATATATATATATATATATATATATATATATATATATATATATATATATATATATATATATATATATATATATATATATATATATATATATATAATGTGGTGTGTGG
Organism: Eriocheir sinensis; assembly: GCF_024679095.1. Classification (NCBI taxonomy): domain Eukaryota; kingdom Metazoa; phylum Arthropoda; class Malacostraca; order Decapoda; family Varunidae; genus Eriocheir; species Eriocheir sinensis. The sequence continues at coordinate 3,773,686 of NC_066519.1, forward strand.
GGAATGGATGGTAGAGAGAGCGCGATGTGTTGCCCGCTTATGCTCCTCTCCCACATAGCCGATTTCACACTACGATGGTCTACGATGCTCCGAAATGTGAGCATCGGCGTCAAAAGTATAGCCATCGGCATAGGATTACGCTGCTTCCACGAATAATCCCCTATGTCGGTCGACGGGGGTCCGCCGCCCTCGGCCGACACCGGAGCATCGGCGGCGACCACCGCTATTTTTGGAAAGTTCAAAATAATCGGCCGACGCTGGCCGACAGCTCGATACCCACGATGGCAGCGTACGACGTCGTGCGATGTCGGCCGATGTCGGGGGGGGGACGTGCGATGGCTCCAAGACGTCGGCCAACATAATCCTCATAGTCGGCCGCCGTCGGCCGACGTCGGTCGACGGTTTAAATCGCGCGCGCTTGCCAGCGACAGATGCCCGAGGCTGCCCGCTGCCCCGTAGTATACCGCGCGCCCGTCGGCTGACGACACTACGCTCCATCGCCCCTGTCTGCTCGCCGGTCTCCTCGCGTCCAGTATGGCTCTCACAAGTTCAGGATCCCTGCGAATGAGTGTCGGTGTGATGTAGTACATGAGAGACATTGTGGCTACGCAGGTGGGATGCTGTAACGTGTGGCTCTGGAGGTTTTAAGGAGATTCACAGCAAGTATGTTGGGCCACCGGTTTATGTATACCACCTCCACCCACGGTAAGTGCACGACGTGCGCTCGACGTCGTTGTGGTGTCGTGCGCCCTTCGAGCGACAGTCGTGCGATATTCGAAAGGCCATCGTTCATGTCGGGCTGTCATCGAGTACGTCGTACGCTGCCGTACTGACATATGCGCCGACATGTCGGCCGATGTCATGCGATGTCGTGCGATGTCGTGCGGCCATGCCTCGATGCCCGCTCGACAGTCGTCGTTGTATGCGATATAGTCGTGCGTAGACGTGCGATCCTCCCTCGCCATGTCGTTGTGACCCATTTTCGTTCTGAAATCGCACGATGACACACTACGGTCCACGACAGCCAACGCCGATTTTGAGGGATGGGCCATCGTGGACCATCGTAGTGCGAAATCGGCTATGTGGGAGAGGACCCTAATGCTCCTCTCCCACATAGCCGATTTCACACTACGATGGTCTACGATGCTCCGAAATGTGAGCATCGGCGTCAAAAGTATAGCCATCGGCATAGGATTACGCTGCTTGCACGAATAATCCCCTATGTCGGTCGACGGGGGTCGGCCGACGTCGGCCGACAGCGGAGCATCGGCGACGACCGCCGATTTTTTTGGAATGTTCAAAATAATCGGCCGACGCTGGCCGACAGCTCGATACCCACGATGGCAGCGTACGACGTCGTGCGATGTCGGCCGATGTCGGGGGGGGGGACGTGCGATGGCTCCAAGACGTCGGCCGACATAATCCTCATAGTCGGCCGACGTCGGTCGGCGGTGGAAATCGCGCGCTTGCCAGCGACAGATGCCCGAGGCTGCCCGCTGCCCCGTAGTATACCGCGCGCCCGTCGGCTGACGACACTACGCTCCATCGCCCCTGTCTGTTCGCCGGTCTCCTCGCGTCCACTCACGCTACCTGCTTCGCCCATCACCACCTTCACCGCCTTCCTCAGCCGCCCAGGGGTCCTTCCTCCTGCCTGTACCTATCTCAAGTTACAGGGTAGACACACCTCCACCCACGGTAAGTGCACGACGTGCGCTCGACGTCGTTGTGGTGTCGTGCGCCCTTCGAGCGACAGTCGTGCGATATTCGAAAGGCCATCGTTCATGTCGGGCTGTCATCGAGTACGTCGTACGCTGCCGTACTGACATATGCGCCGACATGTCGGCCGATGTCATGCGATGTCGTGCGATGTCGTGCGGCCATGCCTCGATGCCCGCTCGACAGTCGTCGTTGTATGCGATATAGTCGTGCGTAGACGTGCGATCCTCCCTCGCCATGTCGTTGTGACCCATTTTCGGTCTGAAATCGCACGATGACACACTACGGTCCACGACAGCCAACGCCGATTTTGAGGGATGGGCCATCGTGGACCATCGTAGTGCGAAATCGGCTATGTGGGAGAGGACCCTTATTATGGGTCGTACAGCGACACGCCCTCGACCTTTTCTCAACCATGCGTGCGACGTCGAGCGTCGTCGAGCGGCTAGACAAGGGGCGGTCGCGCATAGTCGCCAGGCCCTGCGTTCATCGCGAACCGTCGCAACGGGTTTTATTTTCAAAATTGGGCTCCTCTGCGTACAGTCGTACGCATTCACGCACGATTCACCTCGACGTCCCTTCGCCTGTCGCCCTCGTGTACGTATAAGCGAGCGACCCTCCCTCGCCATGTTGCTGTGAGTTGAAACAGAGGCAAACTCGCAGAGACAATGGCGATGATCCCACGATTTCGTGCATTTTCAAAGTCGCCAACCGTCGTAGAGCGAAATCGCAGATGTGTGATCCCAGCATTAGTGACCATCTCTGTGCGTGGATTCATGACTGGCTCACCGACAGAGAACAGCGTGTAGTTCTTAATGGTGAAGCATCCGATTGGCAACCCGTAACCAGTGGCGTGTCCCAAGGTTCAGTCCCGGGGCCAACACTATTCATAATTTCCGTGAACGATTTAGAGACTGATATCCTGTCGAAAGTAGCCAAATTCGCCGACGACACCAAATTAAAGGAACTGTAACGAACACTAAAAATTGCGAGAATATTTAATCAGACTTAATAAGACTTGCCGACTGGAGCGAAAAATGGCAAATGTGTTTCAAAGTAGATAAATGTAAAGTAATGCACAAAGGTGAAAATAATCCTAACTTTAAATATCAGCTTCAAGGACATAAGCTCAGCGAAGTAAAACAAGAAAACGATCTTGGTGTCATTATCAGTAACACTCTTAAAATGAGTGATCAATGTTCTGCGGCAAGTAAAAAAGCCAATATGATGTTAGGATTAATCTCAAGAAACTTTGATTATAAATCACCCGAACTTCTGAAGAGATTATATTTAGCATTTGTAAGACCACACCTAGAATACGCCGTTCCGTTCTGGTCACTGAATCATATCAAAGATCAAGTTTTGCTAGAAAAGATACAGCGATGAGCAACCAAACAAATTCCAGCGCTCCGTAGCTTGCCATACGATGAGCGTTTAAAGCGTCTAAATATGTTTTCCTTAAAAAAGCGAAGGGTAAGAGGGAACTTAATTGAAGTGTTCAAAATCCTTAATAGATTCGAAAACATTAACCCAGATAGGCTATTTCAGAGAGACACCAACACAGTAACACGCAGCAACGGTATGAAGTTAAAGGGAAACCGATGTAACACATTGGCACGGAGAAGTTATTTCAATAATAGGGTCGTCGATCACTGGAATAGACTCTCCCCGTCAGTAGTTAACGCACAGAGTATTAATAGCTTCAAGTCTTCATTCGATAAATACTTCAGAGATATAAAACCCTTTTTCATATGTTTCAGGCATATCAACAGAGTAAAGAAAAACAAAAACTTAATGTACGCAACATACAACTGATGAGTGAGGTGTGGGAACAGTAAGGTTAACAGGATACTGGAGCGTACCCCCGCACCGAAGGTAAACGAGGATCGAACCTCTACCTGTAACCCCTGAAACTACATCTCACCCCATCGTGAAGAGTCCACTTTAATACTAGCTTTTATAATGTTTGAGGAATCAACGACATACACTGTTTACTGACCCTTTTTCGTATGTGTCAGGCGGACTGCAGCCCTACTACAACCTAATGGCATGTTATTTTCCCCCACAGCTTAGGTCACCAGTAGCGTACGTTTAAGGTAGTAATTTCATCTTATTTATCTCTTTACTGTAAAAGTTCCATGTCCCTTTCTTCCTTAAAGGCAAATGGTGTTCTCTTCTAACTATTTCCTGCCGACATGTTGCCGGAGGGAGAGGTGGGTGGGGAGGAGCCTTCATCTATTCTATTCTGTCCTACCATACGTAGATTACTAGTAGTAGCGGTAGTAAACAGACACCCTCGCCATAGACCGACAGGTCTTTTGGTGTCTGCTCTTCCTATGTATTCCCATGTATTCCTTCTTCCTTCCTTCCTTCCTTCCTTCCTTCCCTCCTTCCTCCCTGCCTTTCTCTCCTCTTCCTTCCCTTCCTTCCTTCCTTCCTTCCTTCCTTCCGTCCTTCCTTCCTCTCCTCTTCCTTCCCTTCTTTCCATCCTTCCTTCCCTCCTTCCTTCCTGCCTTTCCCTTCCCTTCTTCCTTCCCTCCCTCCTTCCTTCCTTCCTTCCTCCCGGCCTTTCTCTCCTCTTCCTTCCTGCCTTTCCCTTCCCTTCTTCCTTCCCTCCCTCCTTCCTTCCTTCCCTTCTTTCCATCCTTCCTTCTCTCCTTCCTTCCTGCCATTTCCTCCCCCTTCTTCCTTCCTTCCTTCCTACCCTCCAAACAGAGTCAGGAGCTAAAGTATCAACACAACCATAAGGCTACTAACTCTCTCTCTCTCTCTCTCTCTCTCTGTGCAACACTTTACATTTTGTCATCGTTAAATTTAATTTGCCATTGATTGGCCCAACGTGCAAGTCGTTCCAGATCTGATTGTAAAGCTTATTCGTCGAGTGTCGCAGTTACTTTACTAGCAATTTTTGTGTCATCAGCAAATTTTGATACTTTGCAAGTGAGCCCATCATCGATATCATTAACATAAATTAAGAAGAGCATGGGGCCAAGCACTGATCCTTGAGGTACGCCGCTTCTGACATCGAGCCAGTTAGATGTAACATCGTTTAGAACTACTCTCTGTTTCCGCTCAGGGAGCCAGTCCACAAGCCAATTGTGAATGTTACCCGAGATACCGTGCGCCAATAGTTTGCTGAGCAATCGTTGGTGGGGGACCTTATCAAATGCCTTTTGAAAATCCAGATATGTGATATCTACTGACCTGCTTTCATCGAACACCTCAAAAAATATAATGAAAAAAATCGAGTAAGTTAGTTAAACACGAACGTTTACTACGGAAGCCATGTTGCGCATTGTTTATTATATTATTTTCTTCGAAGAATTTCACCATATTGCCTCCATAAACTTACAAACAATCGATGTCAGGCTAATTGGTCGATAGTTTCCTGGGTAAGACTTGTCCCCCTTTTTGAAAATTGGTGTGACATTTGCTAGTTTCCAATCCGACGGAACTTTTCCAGCTGTTGAAGATTTATTGAATATGATGGAGAGCGGTTTACAAATTTGATGTTTGATTTTTTTTAAGACCCTAGGGGTAATTTTGTCTGGACCAGGAGCTTTGCTTACTTTAATCTTTTCAATTGTGCGTAAAATGTCACGTTCTACGATGAGCACGCCACTTAACATCTTTTCGGTCCTTCTAACCTCCGGCGGTTGAGGTTATAAACAATCTTCGTCGGTAAATACGGATGGGAAAAAGTTATTTAGGATTGTAGCCATTTCATTTTCATCGTTCATGTGGTTACCATTTTCATTAGCAAGCGGTCCGATACAACAAGTGAGTGACTTTTTATTATTTACCTAGCTAAAAAAATCTTTAGGATTTGATTTACTCGTTCCCGCTATATATTCTTCAAGATTTTTCTTACTTCGTTTTATTAATTTCTTGGTTTCGCGGCTAATTCTGTCCAACTCTAGTTTGTCAGCCTCGCTCTGAGATGATATGTATCTACTGTATACGCGTTTTTTTAAGAGATAGGCTATTTTGAATTTCGTTATTCCACTATTTGGGTTTCTTTTTAAAAGCTGAACGTCTATTACGGTAGGGTACGAATATGCATATGGCATTATTCAATATTGTGGTGAAGGCCCCCCAAGATTTATCAATATCTGTTTCCACCGAGAATTCAGTCCAGCCAGAATTATTTAGAATTGATCGGAGTCTTACGAAATTCGCTCTCTGATAATCAGGCACCTTTTCTTTACTAGGAGTTACTTTACTTTCTTTCATATTGATGCTGAATGTGAATGTTCGGTGATCGCTAGAACTAAAAATTGGACCAACATTTACTTCGTTAACTAGATCAGCTGTCGTTGAAAAGATAAGGTCAAGTATATTATTTTCCCGAGTCGGTTCTTGAACGTGTTGATGTA
>NC_066519.1:3782277-3882277 GCF_024679095.1 Eriocheir sinensis
AACACGCAGCAGGGGAAGCTGGCTGCTCATAGGTGGCGTAAGGGACGCCCAAGTGCGCTAGTGATATGAATATAAAGTGACAAACTGACACTATTCCAAATTATTTTTACATGTTTTCCTTTCTTTTTCGTATTTTGTATTTGTATGTGTTGTATGTGTCACAGTCGACAATTCATTTTGTCCCACACACAGGCTCTTAAAATAGTTAAACTAAAAAAGTGTAATTTTGAGCCTCCTTTCTGTAGAAATATGTTTAAATAAAGAGAGAGAGAGAGAGAGAGAGAGAGAGAGAGAGAGAGAGAGAGAGAGAGAGAGAGAGAGAGAGAGAGAGAGAGAGAGAGAGAGAGAGAGAGAGAGAGAGAGAGAGAGAGAGAGAGAGTTTACAAAGATTTACAAAGAAAATCAGACCACACAGACCCCATGGTCCAGACTAGGTGGTCTGTCGTTAAACCTAAGTGATTCTACATTAATCAGACGGCTCCAAAACGTTGCATTTCTACTCTAGTTAATATTAAGTTCAATGAAGTGTCGGTCGAGCTTGTTTTTAAAGGAGTCAATCGTGTTACACTGGACCACTGACGGTGGGAGCTTATTCCATTCTCGCACTACAACTTTGGTGAAGTAAAATTTGGTGCAGTCTGAATTTACTTGTCTACATTTGAGTTTTATGCCATTGTTGATCGTTCGCAAAGTGTCATCGATCATAAACAATTTTATTCTGTTTACATTCGTGAAACCATTAAGTATTTTAAAACATTCGATCAGTTTTCCTCGGAGGCGGCGTTTCTCAAGAGAGAACATGCTCAGTGTGGAAAGCCTTTCTTCATAAGATTTGTTGCGCAAGGAAGGGATCATTTTTGTTGCCCGACGCTGAACACCTTCTAATTTAGCAATGTCCTTTGCATGGTGGGGAGACCAAAACTGTACCGCATATTCCAAGTGGGGTCTTACTAAACTATTGTAGAGCGGAAGTATTACATCTTTATTATTGAATAAAAAGTTTATTTTAATGAAGCCCAACATTCTGTTCGCTTTATTTGCTGCATCGATGCATTGCTGTGAGAATTTGAGGTTTGACGCGATTTTGATCCCCAAGTCCTTGACGCATTGAACGCTTTTGAGTTTAACGCCGTGCATTTGGTAATCGAACTTCTTATTCCTCGTTCTAACTTGAATGACCTGGCACTTGCTTACGTTAAAGGGCATCTCCCATCTATCCGACCAAGCTGAAATTTTGTGCAAATACTCTTGGAGGCTTTGCCTGTCTTCGTCAGTGAGAACCGAGTTACCAATCTTTGGGTCGTCTGCAAATTTACTAATGCGATTATTGAGTCCAACATCCACATCGTTGATGTAAATAATGAAGAGCACTGGGCCAAGAACCGAGCCCTGAGGGACGCCACTAGTGACCGGTGCCCATTCTGAGTTAAATCCGTCAATCACCACTCTTTGTTGGCTGTTGCTCAACCAATTCGCGATCCATGGGTGTACTTGACCGTCAATACCTATTTGCTTTAATTTATAAAGTAATTTATAATGTGGGACTTTATCAAACGCTTTCTGGAAATCAAGATATACTACATCCAATGATTTGGTTGCGTCATAAACTGAGAAGAGGTCGTTATAAAAGGTCAATAGGTTTGATAGGCAGGATCTTTTGTTACGGAAGCCATGCTCTAATTATGCTCTCAAGTAGCTTACCTGCAACTGAAGTTAGACTAATGAGTCTTAGAGAGAGAGAGAGAGAGAGAGAGAGAGAGAGAGAGAGAGAGAGAGAGAGAGAGAGAGAGAGAGAGAGGCTGTTCACCCTCGTAATTAGCCCTACATTAGTACCCTGGGGTGTTTGAACACCCCCAAAAAACGTTTTTGATCACCGTCTTGAATTGGCAACACTTAGATCCCTCTCCTTTCTAGTACCTTCCTGAATACGTGAGAGGAGATACCACTGATATTTTCAAAGTCCTGTGCCAGGTCCTTTGAAATGAAGACACATTTGTTTCCTTTGGGGTTGTCTTGTCACCCCACGGTGCTAATAAACTGACGTTGTGGGAAACATGTGTGCAGTGACCACAGCAAGCTGTTTGCAAGTTGCGTGTAATGGCAAGATTCTGTATCAGGTGACGGATTCGAGTGATGGTGATGCTGTTGCAACAAGATTATCATGTGTGGTGTAGAGTTATCTTATTATGTCACTGGGTATAGAGTAAATATATTATGCTCTTTTCTGCAGTGTCATGTTTATTAGTTTATCAGATAAGTATACACGTCTTATTTTTGGTGACACATTTTTTTTGTTTGTTTGTTTTGGTGTGGTTTAGGAAGCATGAACAATATAATCATTTTTTTTCATAGCTAAGCACCAGTAAAACTACTTTTACTAATAAGCAAATCTGACGCATTTCTTTAGGATTTTAGTAATGAAACTCTAAATGAAAACTATTTAGGTCATCATGTTCTTGACGATAATACTGAGGAAATGGAAACGACACTGTATGAAGTACTGTATACCTTTATCTAAGAAATGTTCGTTAGAGTCCAATTTTTTGTGTGCGTGCGTGTTTGACCAATTCCTTTACACAAATATTCTTCGATATCAGCCATAATGACATCAAGCTATTCGTTAGTGACTGAAGTAATGTTTAAAATCGAATATATGCATATATTGGAAATAGTATCAACTATACATTATTTCTTAGGGGAGGGGTGTTCAAATACCCCAGAGTACTAACGATGTTCCAAAACCCCAGGGTACTAACGCAGGGTTAAGAATGCTCCCATGCCCTCGTGCCTCCAATCCCCAGCTGTTTCTCATCCCCGGGGCCTCGGCGAAAGGTAAGCAGCATGACATAAGTAATCATCACCAACACCACCACCACCACCACCATCATCATCATAATCATCATCACCCTCACCATCATCATCACCACCACCATCATCATCATCATCATCATGATCATCATCATCATCATCATCATCATCACCATCTTCATCATCACCACCACCACCACCGCCACCATCATCATCATCATCATCACCACCACCACCACCACCACAGGCAGAGGCCCAGGCCGAAAATTGAGTCGCTCCTAAACAAAGAAGCGGCAGATGAAACCATTCCTTTTTTGTTTGTCCGAACGCCGCCGTGGAGATGAAGGGAGGAGGAGGAGGAGGAGGAGGTGGAACTATAGTGGAACATAACTATAGTATTCGAGAACAAGAGAAAAAAAAAAAGAGAGAAGAGAGAATGAGGGAAGGAAAGAAGGAAGAAAGAAACTAAAGGAAACTGATGGAGCAATGAAAGAAGAGAAGAGAGAAGGGATAAGAGAAGAGAGGAAGAAGGGAAACAGAAGAGACGGAGGTGAGAAAGGCCGAATAAAAATGGAAAGAGGAGAAAAAATAAAAGAAAGGGAAGAAGAGGGAAAGAGAATAGAGGAGCTAAAAAAGAGAGAAGGAAAGAATGGAGAGAAAGGCAGAAGAAGAGGAGGTAGGGGAAGGCAGGAGCAGAGGAGAGAAGAAAGAGAGTAGAAGAAGAGAAGAAGAGAAAGTTGGGAATGGAGGAGAAAATAAACAAGACACAGAGAGACAGGAAGAGAGGAAAGGAAAATCAATAGCAGAAAGGAAGGAAGGAAGAAGGAAGGAAAGAAGGAAGAGAGGAAGGAAGGGAGAAGAAAGGAAAGAAGGAAGAGACGAAGAAAGTAAAAAGGAAGGGAAAAGGAAGGGAAAGGTACGAATGAAGGAAAGAAGATAGGAAGAAAGTAAGGAACAAGGGAAATAAGGAAGGAAGGAAGAAAGGAAGAAAAATAATGGAAAAATGAACGTAAAAAAGAAGGAAGGAAGGAAGGAAGGATGAAATAAAATTATAGCAATTTTAAGATAGGATAAAAATTATGGGAAAGAGGAGAAGGAGGAGGAGGAGGAGGAGGAGGAGGAATATACAGGAATACATAGGAAGAACAGACACCAGAAGACCTATCGGTCTATAAAGAAGACCTATCGGAGGGAGAGGTAAAAGAGGGAGGGAAGGAGGAAGAGGGAGAAGACTCAAATAATATATATATTGGAAAACGATTTGCTATGCCCAACAGAGGAGCAATCCCTTCCTTCATCCTCCTCCTCCTCCTCCTCCTTCTCCTCTAAATCAGAAAAGGAGATGAAGGAGAAAAGGAAATGTGGATGAGAAGAAAAGAGGAAGGGAAAGAGACTCTGGAGGAGGAGGAGGAGGAGGAGGAGGAGGAGGAGAGAAGAGGGAAAACACTAGTGAAAGATATTAAAGATGAAATTCAGGAAAATGACAGATCATGAAAAAAAAGGAGGAGGAGGAGGAGGAGGAGGAGAAGGAGGAGGAGGAGGAAACATGGAAAACATGGAAACATGGACTAGCAGGCAGCAGAAAGCCTGTTGGCTCATTACTAGGCTGCCTGCGTTCAGTGATTTAATCAATCCGTTTGCCATAGGAGTGGCTTGCAGGGAAGGATTAAAGCACTTGTGTACCTACTCTTGGGAACGTTCAGTTCACACCCGTTGCAGCAAAGTGGCGATCAATGCGTTTCTTGAAGGAGTTGATGGTCTCTGCGCTAACCACTTCTGCAGGAAGGCTGTTCCAGTGGCGAACAACTCTATTTGAGAAATAACTCCTGCCGATGTCGGTATTGCATCGCTTTGCTTGAATTGTTTTTCCGTTGTTTCTTGTTCTCAGGTTAGTTTGTAGCGTGAAGAGTTTGGAGTGATCAACGTTGCTGAGCTTGTTCAGGTACTTGAAGACTTGTATCATGTCTCCCGCAGTCGTCTCTTTTCCAACGTGAAGAGGTTGAGTCGCTGGAGTCGTTCTTCATAGGGTTTCGTCCTCAGTGATGGTATCATCTTCGTGGCGCGGCGCTGTACTCTCTCAAGTAATTCAATGTCTTTCCTGTAATTAGGAGACCAGAATTGCACGGCGTATTCCAGGTGGGGCCTTACCAGCGAATTATACAAGGATAACATAACTCCCGGCTTCTTGTATTCGAAGTTCCTCGATATGAACCCAAGTATTGTATTGGCTTTTTTACAGGCGGACTTGCAGTGTTTTGTTTGTTTCAAGTCACTGCTGATGGTGACCCCGAGGTCTCTTTCCTCTTGCACAACATGTAGTGGTTCGCCACCCATGTGGTATATGTGGTTGCTGTTTCTGGATCCGATATGCATTACTTTACATTTGGTAGTGTTGAAGGACATCTGCCATTTTTCCGACCACCGAGTGATCAGGTCCAGGTCTCTCTGGGTAATTTCGCAGTCTGCCGTCGTGAGGGCCTTCCCACCCACCTTTGTGTCGTCGGCAAATTTTGAAACATTGATTTTAATCCTAGGTCGTTGATATATATGATGAAAAGTATGGGTCCCAGCACTGACCCCCTGTGGCACTCCACTTGTGACTGGGAGCCACTCGGAGGCCTGTCCGTTGAGTATAACTCGTTGTTTTCTTTCAGTGAGCCAGTCTTTGATCCACGCTGTCAGATCGACGCCTGATCCCGCCGACTTAAGTTTCTTGAGGAGTCTTTCATGTGGCACTTTGTCAAAGGCTTTCTGAAAGTCTAGATATATAACATCACTGGGGATATGATTACCCCAGTTTTCATAGATACTCTTGGAAGAAGTCCAATAAATTGGTTAAATGAGCGCTTGTTCCTGAAACCGTGCTGAGCATCGGAAATGATGTTGTTGTCTTCAAGGAACCTAACGAGTTTGTCTCTGATGATCTTCTCGAGGATTTTTCCCGCCACTGAGGTCAAGCTGATTGGTCTGTAGTTTAGGGCCACACTTTTGTCTCCCTTTTTGTAGATCGGTGTTACGTTCGCTTGTTTCCAGTCTTTCGGGACTTTGTTTTGTTGTAGTGAATGATTGTAGATGGCGGTGAGTGGCTTGAGGATTTGCTGCTTGAGTTCCTTGAGCAGCCTGGGTGACAAGTCGTCGGGTCCGGTAGACTTGTTTGTCTCGAGTTTGTCTAGGTACTTTTTCACATCCCGTTCGTCGATTGTACCAATTTCTAGGGAGTGATTCCATCGGTGGGGAAGGGCTCTCGGGTACGGACTGGGTATTCTCGACCGTGAACACAGACGCGAAGTTCCTGTTTAGGATTTCGACCATTTGTCTACTGTCCTGTGTTAGTACGTCACTTTCATTTTTTAGGGGATCGATATTGCTTTTTGTCTTCTTTTTGGTTCTTATATACGTGAAGAACTTTTTCGGGTTGGACTTGGCTTCGCGTGCAGTTTGCTTTTCATAGTCGCGTTTACTCTGGCGAATGAGTGTTCTGCAAGCTCTGAGGCTTTGATGGTACTGTTCGCGTGCCTCGTCAGTGCTGTTTTCCTTTAGCAAGTTGTATTTTCTCTTCTTCAAATTAATCGCCCGTCGAACTTGGGTAGTCATCCATGGTGTGCTTGTGGCATTATTTGTTCTCCTTGTCTTCATGGGAGCAGTCGTTCTCTCTACCTCCAGGAGTTTGTTCTTAAAGCCGTTCCACGCGCCGTCCACCGGAGTGAGGTTCATGGGTTCCCAAGTTGTCTGGGTTAGCAGCTCACGAGCAAAGTTAAAATTGGCTCTTTTGTAGTCTGGAATCTTGAACGTGTTTTCGGTGAGTTCATGGTCTGTTCTGATTTTTAGGCGAATTAGGTGATGGTCGCAACCATCCAGTTTTTCGCCGACTTGACATTCACGTGTGAGATCTGAATCACTCACGAGTACTAGGTCTAATAAGTTATTATCCCTCGTCGGTTGGGTAACAATCTGAGTAAGAAAAGTGTCCTCTAACATTTCGAGCAATCTGTTACCCTCCCGATCTCCTATCATCGTGGTCCAGTCAATGTTGGAACAGGTAAAGTCCCCGATAATGACTGACTGTTTGTTTTGTGTTATGGTGTGAATTTCCTCGTACAGCGCTTCGTCGTCCGCTGCTTGTTGCTTTGGAGGTCTGTAAACGGTTCCAATCGTTATTTTGTTGTGCTTGCTAGTCTCTTGTGCTTGCTAGGAGGAGGAAAGGGAGGAGGAAAACGAGGAGGAGGAGGGGGAGGAGGAAGGAATAAAGGTTAAGAATGAAGAATGGAACTTGAATAAAGGAATGAATAATTGAATGAAGGAAGGAAGACAGAAAGGACTGAAAAAAGGAAGAAGAGAAAGAGAAGAAAAAAGGAAGGAAGGAACCGAAGGAATGAAGGAGAAGAACGAGAGGGAAGAACGACGGATGGCAAAAAAGAAACAATGAAGGAAGGAAGGAAGGAAGGATGGAAGGAGGAAAGAGAGAGAGAGAGAGAGAGAGAGAGAGAGAGAGAGAGAGAGAGAGAGAGAGAGAGAGAGAGAGAGAGGTGGTGACACATAAGGAGTGCTCTAAGGAATTAATCTCGACATAAATCTCTCTCTCTCTCTCTCTCTCTCTCTCTCTCTCTCTCTCTCTCTCTCTCTCTCGCAAAGGTCCCCAAACCAACGATCAAGAATACGAGGACGGAAAAGGCTGCCGAGGGCGTGAGGGAGGGAGAACAAGGTTAAGGTGGCGGGGCAGGCTATGTAAGGCGTGAGGGGAAGACTAACAGGGACGGGTGCTGAGGGCGTGAGGGAGGGAGACTAAGGTGGCGGGGAAGGATGCTGAGGGCGTGAGGGAGGGAGACTTAGGTGGCGGGGAAGCCTGCCGAGGGCGTGAGGGAGGAGACTAAGGTGGGGGAAGGCTGCTGAGGGCGTGAGGGAGGGAGACTAAGGTGGCGGGGAAGGCTGCTGAGGGCGTGAGGGAGGGAGACTAAGGTGGCGGGGAAGGCTGCTGAGGGCGTGAGGGAGGGAGACTAAGGTGGCGGTGAAGCCTGAAGTGGGCGTGAGGGAGTGAGACTAAGGGGCGGGGAAGGGTGCTGAGGGCGTGAGGAGGGAGACTAAGGTGGCGGGGAAGGGTGCTGTGGGCGTGAGGGAGGGAGACTAAGGTGGCAGAGAAGGGTGCTGAGGGCGTGAGGGACGGAGACTAAGGTGGCGGGGAAGGCTGCTGAGGGCGTGAGGGAGGGAGACTAAGGTGGCGGGGAAGGCTGCTGAGGGCGTGAGGGAGGGAGACTAAGGTGGCGGGGAAGGCTGCTGAGGGCGTGAGGGAGGTAGACTTAGGTGGCGGAGAAGACTGCTGAGGGCGTGAGGGAGAGAGACTTAGGTGGCTGGGAAGGCTGCTGAGGGCGTAAGGAGAAAGACTAAGGTGGCAGGGAAGGCTGCTGTGGGCGTGAGGGGGAAGACTAAGGTGGCGGGGAAGGCTGCTGAGGGCGTGAGGGGGAAGACTAAGGTGGCGGGGAAGGGGGCTGAGGGCGTGATGGGAAAGGGTTCGCCTTGTCATGAACAACACAACCCTGGCGTGGCGCGAGGAAGACTTGGTCGAGGCTGACGAGAGGCCCTTCCCGACAAACAGACGGACGGACGGAGAGCGGCTGATGGGAAAAGCAGCTAGCGTTAGGCGGAGAGACAGACAGACAGACAGACAGACAGACAGACAGACAGACACATACAAACAGACAGACAGACAGAGAGTTAGACAAACAGCCACACAGACAGTTAATTAAAGCATGAATATAGACGGACAGACAGAGTTAGACAGACGGACAGACAGTCACACAGACAGACAGACAGATAGACTATGGATCACAACTCTCCCCGTCCAATCATTATAACTTTAAACACGCATCCCCAAAAAATATAAACAAGAAGAAAGGGTAAAAAAAAAATCAAGAAGGGTATTTATCAAGTTGGAGGAGGAGGACGGGAAGGAGGAGGAGGAGGAGGAGGAGGAGGAGGAGGAGGAGGAGGAGGACGGGAAGGAGGAGGAGGAGGACGGGAAGGAGGAGGAGGAGGAGAAGGAGAGAGAAGAAGAAGAAGAAGAAGAAGAAGAAGAGGAAGAAGAAGAAGAAGAAGAAGAAGAAAAAGACAAAACCGAAAAAGAAGAAGTAGAAGAAGATAAAAATGAAGAGGAGGAGGAGGTAGGTAGGTAGGAAGGAAGAGAGGAATAGAAAAGTTAAAGGAAAAGAAGAGAAGAAGAAAAAGAGAGAGAGAGAGAGAGAGAGAGAGAGAGAGAGAGAGAGAGAGAGAGAGAGAGAGAGAGAGAGAGAGAGAGAGAGAGAGTTACAAAGTTTATACCATTGGCAGTGGTTATTCCTACTACAAACAGTATCTTAAGATATATCCACATTTTGCGACGCACTATATTGCCAAAAATTAGGGCAGGGCGTCAAAGAGCCCCGCCAAAACAACAAACATACTGCTGTAGCAGTTTGTTGAAAAGATATCTGCGAAGAGCGATGCATCACGACCTCAAAGGCTTAGTAAGTTACCTCAAATTTAAGCCCCTCCCCTTGTCCCCTTCCCAGTGCACCATGAGACAGTCAACGAGCAGGCCACGCCCCCTCGCCAGAAAGATACCGTTAAATCTACGCCCCTCCCCTTTCCCCTACCTAGTGCACCACGAGCCAGTCAATGGGCAGGCCACGCCCCCTCGTCAGTAAGTTAACCTCAAATATAGGCCCCTCCCCTTCCCCATTCCCAGTGCACCACGAGCCAGTCAATGGGCAGGCCACGCCCCCTCGACAGTAAGTTAACCTCAAATATAGGACCCTCCCCTTCCCCATTCCCAGTGCACCACGAGCCAGTCAAAAGGGCAGGCCACGACCCCTCGCCAGTAAGTTAACCTCAAATCTAGGCCCCTCCCCTTCCCCATTCCCAGTTCACCACGAGCTAGTAACGGGCAGGCCACGCCCTCTTGACAGTAAGTTAACTTCAAATATAGGCCCCGCCCCCTCCCCATTCCCAGTGCACCACGAACCAGTCAACGGGCAAGTCACGCCCCCTCGCTGTCTCAGGCTGCATGTGGTTGGTGGATGCCGGGAAAGGTTAACCCCTACTGCTGGATGCTCGGCTGGAGTGGGCGGGGACTACTTATGAGGGTAGCAGGAACGGCGTCTGGAGGGGTGAAAGTCAGGGCCTAACACACCCACTTACCCTCCGGCGCGTGGGACAGGAAACGCCGCAGAAACATGAAAACATTGAAATGCAGGCAACAGAAAGCCTATTGGCTCATTACGAGGTCGCCCGCTTGGGTGATTTAATCTGCTCGACCGCCACTTGGGGCTTGAGGAGCAGATGAAGAACTAGTATAAGAAATAGAGTAAGAAATAGAATAAGAAATAGAGTAAGAAATAGAGTAAGAAATAGAGTAAGAACCAGAGTAAGAAATAGAGTAAGAAAGTAGAGTAAGAAATCGAGTAAGAAGTAGAAACAGCGGTGGCATTCTTTTCTGTGGTTCGTCGGGGTTTGTCCGTGCAGCCAGGCCTCGGTGAAGGGCGGAAGGCCCCCTCTCTGGCACTCTCTACACGGGGAACAGCCAGGCCTCGGTGAAGGGCGGAAGGCCCCCTCTCTGGCACTCTCTACACGGGGAACAGCCAGGCCTCGGTGAAGGGCGGAAGGCCCCCTCTCTGGCACTCTCTACACGGGGAACAGCCAGGCCTCGGTGAAGGCGGAAGGCCCCCTCTCTGGCACTCTCAACTCGGGTAACAGCCAGGCCTCGGTGAAGGGCGGAAGGCCCCCTCTCTGGCACTCTCTACACGGGGAACAGCCAGGCCTCGGTGAAGGGTGGAAGGCCCCTTCTCTGGCACTTTCTACACGGGGAACAGCCAGGCCTCGGTGAAGGGAGGAAGGCCCCCTCTCTGGCACTCTCTACACAGGGAACAGCCAGGCCACGGTGAAGGAAGGAAGACCCCCCCTCTCTGGCACTCTCTACACGGGGAACAGCCTGGCCTCGGTGAAGGGAGGAAGGCCCCCTCTCTGGCACTCTCTACACAGGGAACAGCCAGGCCACGGTGAAGGTAGGAAGGCCCCCTCTCTGGCATTCTCTGCAGGGGACCAGCCCGGCCTCGGTGAAGGAAGGAAGGCCCCCCCTCGGGCACTCTCGACACGGGGTACAGCCAGGCCTCGGTGTAGGGTTGCAGGACCCCTCTCTGGCACTCTATACACGGGGAACAGCCAGGCCACGGTGAAGGGCGGAAGGCCCCCTCTCTGGCACTGTCTACATGGGAACAGCCAGGCCTTGGTGAAGGCGAAGGCCCCTCTCTGGCACTGTCTACATGGGGAACAGCCAGGCCTCGATGAAGGGCGGAAGGCCCCCTCTCTGGCACTGTCTACATGGGGAACAGCCAGGCCTCGGTGAAGGACGGAAGGCCCCCTCGCTGGCACTGTCTACACGGGGAACAGCCAGGCCTCGGTGAAGGACGGAAGGCCCTCGCTCTGGCAATGTCTACATGGGAACAGCCAGGCCTCGGTGAAGGCCGGAAGGCCCCCTCTCTGGCACTGTCTACACGGGGAACAGCCAGGCCTCGGTGAAGGACGGAAGGCCCTCTCTCTGGCATTGTGTACACGGGGAACAGCCAGGCCTCGGTGATGGACGGAAGGTCCCCTCTCTGGCATTGTCTACACGGGGAACAGCCAGGCCTCGGTGAAGGACGGAAGGCCCCCTCTCTGGCATTGTCTACACGGGGAACAGCCAGGCCTCGGTGAAGGACGGAAGGCCCCCTCTCTGGCACTGTCTACACGGGGAACAGCCAGGCCTCAGTGAAGGGAAGGCCCCCTCTCTGGCATTGTCTACTCGGGGAACAGCCAGGCCTCGGTGAAGGACGGAAGGCCCCCTCTCTGGCACTGTCTACACGGGGAACAGCCAGGCCTCGGTTAAGGACGGAAGGCCCCCTCTCTGGCATTGTCTACACGGGGAACAGCCAGGCCTCGGTGAAGGACGGAAGGCCCCCTCTCTGGCATTGTCTACGCGGGGAACAGCCAGGCCTCGGTGAAGGACGGAAGGCCCCTTTCTGGCATTGTTCACGGGGAACAGCCAGGCCTCGGTGAAGGACGGAAGGCCCTCTCTGGCATTGTCTACGCGGGGAACAGCCAGGCCTCGGTGAAGGACGGAAGGCCCCCTCTCTGGCACTGTCTACACGGGGAACAGCCAGGCCTCGGTGAAGGACGGAAGGCCCCCACTCTGGCATTGTCTACACGGGGAACAGCCAGGCCTCGGTGAAGGACGGAAGGCCCCCTCTCTGGCATTGTCTACGCGGGGAACAGCCAGGCCTCGGTGAAGGACGAAAGGCCCCCTCTCTGACACTCTACACGGGAAACAGCCAAGGCACCACCACCACCACCAAAAACAACAACAATAACAACCACCACCACGAAAAAGAACAACAATTGCAACAACAGTAACAACCACCACCACCACCACCAAAAACAAGAATAACAACCACCACCGACACCACTAAAAACAATAACAATCACCACCACCGCCACCACCAAAAACAACAATAACAACCACCATCACCATCACCAACAATAACAACATCTTCATCACCACTACTACCATCACCCCAACCCCAACCACCACCACCACTATCACCACCACTACCACCACCACACCATCACCACAAGCTGATGCTACTGTTATTACTCGTGCTCCTCCTCCACCTTCTACTCCTCCTCCTCCTCTTCTTCCACCTCCTCCTCCTCTTCCTCTTCCTCCTCCTCCTCCTCCTCCTCCTCCTCCTCCTCCTACTACTACTACTACTGTTTTATTTCCTCATGCAAAACATCATCACCATCATCGTAATTCTTCTTTGCCGTCTTCTTTTCCGTTCGAGTATGCGGATGAAGTGTTTTCACCTCAGGGAACTAGACGTCCCTGCCCTGCATAGTCTCAGGTCACCCTTGGACAAGGTGTAATACTTGATGTCTCCCGTGCCAGGGTCACGGTGAAGCCCCTGGGCAGCAGCAGTGGTGGATTGGACTACAGGCAGAGGATCTTTTTATGAGACAATGGCTGGAGCTCCAGGGTCCTAGTCAGCTGGACCGTGCCTAATTATTTCGGCTTTCGGTGTAGAGGAGTGTGGCGACCTCTACACTAAAAAGCCTCCCTGGGAACCAGTTGTCGGTGTGAGCTCCCCGTCCCTCCCCTCTATCGACGGTACTCCCATCCCTATTCTGCATAACAGCTGGTTCTTGTTTTCTCCTGAAAGAGATGTCTTCCGTGGGCCATTTGAGGTTGTACCTCCCGGCTTCTAGGTGGAGTTTCTGAGGGGTTTTCTTATACTCAAGGAATATTTCAGCTTTTTGGTCTTTCATGAAGGGCGTCTGATACTCTCTAGAGTTGGTGGAGAACACTTGGTGACAGGTGCCACTGGCCAGGCCTCGAAAGGGTCGCAGAGTTGGGTTAGACGTTTCGGAAAGTGGGAACGAATTGCTGGTTCCTCTCCTCCCTTGCCAGCTCTGCTCTGTGTGACTACGCCGGCCCCGTTCTATGGGACAAAACTTCGAGGACAATAACTGAAAAGCGCCGGGTTGTGAAAGTCTCTCTCGTGACCGAGGCTCAGGACAAGCAATTGGTCTTTGAGGCGTTTTCAAGACCCTGTGGGAGCGAACTCCCAGTGTTGGAGGCATCTAACACAGCGGTATCCAATTTCCATGCACAATTTTTTTATCCAACTCAATTTATGGTCACACATTAAGTTATTTCGAAAGCGCTTTTAATATTTGCCCAAACTGTAAACTCGCTTAAATTTCTAACAGTGCCTTCGAACCTTAAGTGTGACGTCTGTCCCGGACGATTTGCAGCTCAGTTCTTCCAGCTGAGTAAAACTTGCCGCCTCTGCGTTCAAAGATTACAACTTCAGAAGGCTGTAACTGAATAGAAAGTCAAATATAATGATCTTGAAAAGAAATTCGAAGCCCTTCAGGAATTTGTTTCAAATAATGTGGCAGTGACTCCACCATCGATGGTGGAGAGACCCTCCACCGAGACTGTGCCCTCTCCAGACGAATCTCCTGCTTCACGGGAGGACGTGTTACCTGCCTCACAGGTTGACTCCCAGCCTGCCTCATATTCTAACCCCCAGCCTGCCTCACAGGCTAACCCCCAGCCTGCCTCACAGGCAAACCCCAAGTCTGCCTCACAGGCTAACCCCCAGCCTGCCTCACAGGACAACCGCCAGCCTGCCTCACAGGCTGACCCCCAGCCTGCTTCACAGGCTAACTCCCAGCCTGCCTCACAGGACACCTTCCAGCCTGCCCCACTTAACGCTTCTCTTTCTGCATCACAGGATGTCGGGTTCCAACCAGTAAGGAATGGAGCCAAACTGAAGCTAGCAACCAAGAATTTACTGACCCCCACTACCTTTAATAGATTCCAGGTGCTGGCAGACACCATGGAGGATGAGTCTGAGACTCGCCTAGTTGGGGACTCCATGGTGCGTGGCCAGCTGGTCGAGTTCTGTGGTCGTTCTTCTAACGGCCGCAGAAAACGTTACTGCTATCCAGGTGCCAGACTGGACGACATCACCGCAGCGTGCGATGATGTCACGAAAAAATGCCGACCGAAACACCCTCTTTGTCATTCACGCGGGGACGAATGACATAAAGACAACCCGTTCTGAGGAACTGGTTGAGAAATACCGCCGCATGATCAAGCAGTATAAACGTAAAACAGATGCCAGTAACATCATAATCTCAGGAATCCTCCCGAGGGTCGGTGCCGAATCTAGCTTTTACAGTAAGGCCTTCAGCACAAACAACAGACTTCAGTCCCTTTGCTCACAAAAAAAACGTCCAGTTCGCTAACTTGTGGAACAATTTTTACTACGATTCAGACTTGTTCCTTCCTGATGGCATCCACTTAAACCCTGTTGGAGCAGCCCGTTTCGGGAGGCTGCTCTGTGACCAAGTGGCTCTTCGAAAGCCAAAAAACGCGGGGGCGAGAACACCAGCAGCTCCACCGTAAGGGAGCACTCAACCTGCGAAACCCCCGACTCGAATCACATTAAAGCTTGCTATGTAAACGCTCGCAGCCTACGTAACAAATTCCAAGACTTAAAAGTCCTCGCAGCTACAAATCATTATCACATCATCGGAGTCACAGAATCTTGGATAGACACTTCAAATAGAAATTTCATTGCGGAATATAGATTACCGGGTTATGCCATCTTTAGTCATGAAAAGAGAGAACAGACAGGGTGGAGGCGTTATCTTTTATATCCATAACTCTCTCTATCCAGTATCCGTGAAAACAGATATTATAACCAATGTAGACATGGTCTTCATTGAAAATAAAAATAAATCTCGTAAAATAGTAATTGGACTTATCTACAGACCGCCAAGGCAAACTCTTGATATCGAACACGCTTTAAGTGAATTATTATTAAAAACAAGTAGCAGTTGCGAGGCAGTAATTGTTGGGGACTTTAACTTGCCAGTGAAAAGATGGGGTGAACCGTTGAACTATCATAGAGGGCTCGACCTGTACACAAATTTACTAGAAAGTGACTTACATCAACACGTTCAAGAATCGACTCGGGAAAATAATATACTTGACCTTATCTTTTCAACGACAGCTGATCTAGTTAACGAAGTAAATGTTCGTCCAGTTTTTAGTTCAAGCGATCACCGAACAATCACATTCGGTATCATTATGAAAGAAAGTAAAGTAACTCCTAGTAAAGAAAAGGTGCCTGATTATCAGACAGCGAATTTCGTAAGACTCCGATCAATTCTGAATAATTCTGACTGGACTGAAATCTCGGCGGAAACAGATATTGATAAATCTTGGGGGCCTTCACCACAATATTGAACAATGCCATAAGCATATGCGTACCCTATCGTAACAGACGTTCAGCTTTTAAGAAGAAACCCAAATGGTGGAATAACGAAATTCAAAATAGCCTATCTCTTAAAAAACGCGTATACAGTAGATACATATCAACTCAGAGTGAGGCTGACAAACTAGAGTTGGACAGAGTTCGCCGCGAAACCAAGAAATTAATAAAACGAAGCAAGAAAAATCTTGAAGAATATATCGCGGAAACGAGTAAATCTAATCCTAAAGAATTTTTTTAGCTATGTAAATAATAACAAGTCACTCACTTGTGGTATCGGACCGCTTGCTAATGATAATGGTAACCACACGAACGATGAAACTTAAATGGCTGCAATCCTAAATACGAAGATTGTTTATCATCTCAACCGCCGGAGGTTAGAAGGACCGAAAAGATGTTAAGTGGCGTGCTCATCGTAGAAAGTGACATTTTACGCTAAATTGAAAAGATTAAAGTAAGCAAAGCTCCTGGTCCAGACAAAATTACCCCTAGGGTCTTAAAAGAAATCAAACATTAAATTTGTAAACCGCTCTCCATCATATTCAATAAATCTTTAACAGCTGGAAAAGTTCCGTCAGATTGGAAACTTGCAAATGTCACACTAATTTTCAAAAAGGGGGACAAGTTTCATCCAGGAAACTATCGACCAATTAGCCTGATATCGATTGTTTGTAAGTTAATGGAGATTATCATTCGCGATAATATGGTGAAATTTTTTGAAGAAAATAATATGATAAATAATTCGCAACATGGCCTCCGTAGTAAACGTTCGTGTTTAACTAACTTACTTGATTTTTTTCATTATATTTTTGAGGTGTTCGATGAAAGCAGATCAGTAGATATCATATATCTGGATTTTCCAAAGGTATTTGATAAGGTCCCCCACCAACGATTGCTCAGCAAACTATTGGCGCATGGTATCTCGGGTAACATTCACAATTGGCTTGTGGACTGGCTCTCTGAGCTGAAACAGAGGGTAATTCTAAACGGAGTTATATCTAACTGGCTCGACGCCAGAAGCGGCGTACCTCAAGGATCAGTGCTTGGCCCCATGCTCTTCTTAATTTATGTTAATGATATCGATGATGGGCTCACTTGCAAAGTATCAAAATTTGCTGATGACACAAAAATTGCTAGTAAAGTAACTGTGACACTCGACGAAGAAGCTTTACAATCAGACCTAGATCGACTTGCACGTTGGGCCAATCAGTGGCAATCAGTGTGTTGCACATCGGAAAAAATAACAATCGCGTTCGGTACGCAATGAATGGCCAACAACTTTCTGCAGTAAGTAAAGAAAAGGATCTTGGAATCACTATATCAAGCGATTTAAAGCCCGGTCAGCATTGTTCAGAGGTAGTTAAAACTGCAAACAAATTGGTTGACTTCATCGGACGAGTCTTTAATAATAAAACGGAAAAATTAATATTAAAACTGTATAATTCATTGGGTCGACCCCGTCTAGAGTACTGTGTACAGTTTTGGTCTCCCTACTACAGAAAGACATAGAAAAGTTGGAACGGGTTCAACGAAGAGTAACAAAGATGATTCCTAGGTTGAGAAATTTATCATATGAACAAAGGCTAAAAAGAAGTAAATCTATCTATCAAAACGAAGAATGCGAGGCGATCTAATAGAAGTGTTTAAAATGTTTAAAGGATTCAGTGATATTAATGCGGAAGATTACTTCACAATTGATTGATCAAATAGAGCAAGAAGGAATCACAATTTGAAGATAAGTGGTAAAAGATTCTCGTCTTACGAAGCTAAACACTTCTTCAATCGAGTTGTTAATGTTTGGAACTCTCTACCCTGTGATGTCATTGATAGTTGACAGTTACAGCCTTCATGAATAGATTAGACAAGTGTTTTGAATCCAACCAGCAACTAAGATAGTACTCATTGTCGTTATAACTTTAAGTTCTTTCGAATACTGGTGTCCTTGTCCGCTTTTATCGTCCGGTTAGTGGTAGCAGTAATGGTAGTTCTTTCCTCTTTCCTACATAATTTCCATGCAGTTTTTCCATGCTGCATGGTTCTTTTTCCTTTCTTGCCAGCTTTGGCTGGAGGGATGGGGGGGTGGGGAGGAGCCTTCGCCTTTGCTGTTCTTCATCTTCCACCTTTGATTAGATAGTTAGTGTAGCTTGTCACAAACAGCTTCGTAAGGACCAGCAGGTCTGCTGTTGTTTGTTCTTCCTTTGTGTTTCTTTGTGTTCCTTTGTGTGTCTTGTGGTCCTGCCTCGTCCACTTTTTCGCTTCGCCCACATCTCTTCCTCCTCCTCCTCCTCCTCCTCCCCGCATCAAGTGGCCGCGGTCAGGTAATTTGTTCCTAAGGGTTTGTTTCCTGCGCCAATCACCGACAACTTTACCTTCAATTAAAACTTACGAGGGAATATTTACCTGTGCGGGGAGGAGGAGGAGGAGGAGGAGAAAAAGAAAGATGAGGAAGTTAAGCGATACAGGAGGAGTCGGAGGAGGAGGAGAAACATGAAAACATGGAAACATGGAAATGCAGGCAACAGAAAGCCTATTGGCTCATTACGTGGTTGCCCGCTTTGGTGATTTAATCTGCTCGACAGTTTCTTAGAGCCTGGGGAGCAGATGAAAGCATCTCGACATTGAGGAGCAGATGAAAAGCACCTCGATATTGAGGAACAGATACAAGAACATAGAAATACAGGGAGACTGGGAGAGGACGAGTGGCCTACAGGGCAGCCCCAGAATCCCCCCTAATAATCACGGTGGGTGAGGTGTAGTTTCAGGGGCACAGGTGGAGGCTTGATCCTCGTTTTACCGGCGGTACTAGGCACGGCACCAGTAACCTGTCACCTTACTGCACCCACACCTCACTCCACCTGTCATGCGGACATTAGCTGTTGCTTTACTCTATTGTTGACTTACGCTACTTGCAATCTAGGTTGTGGGGGAAAATTATATGAATATAGGATGAGGTCTTGCTGGAATCTGTCTGAAAACATGTACCTCAATATTAAGTTCACTCTTGACGCAGCGAAGTGACTGTCGATTCTATATTTGAAGGAGTTGATGGTATTCGCATTTACTACTTCTGAAAGAAGATTGTTCCAGTGACGAATGACTCGGTTTGAGAAGAAACTTCTTGGTCGCATATTGTGTCAATTTCCAGGGGCGTGATCTCACTCGGCGGTTCAGGGCTCTCGGGAATGGTTTCGATGTCCTCGACTGTGAATACGGATGCGAAGTTACTGTTGAGGATTCTGGCCATCTGTTTACTGTCCTGAGTTACAGATCCAGTCTCATCTGTCAGGGGACCAATATTGGATTTTACTTTCTTTTTCGATCTGATGTATGTGAAGAATTTTTTTGAATTTGTTTTGATGTCACGCGCTATTTGCTTTTCGTAGTTGCGTTTACTACTTTGAATAAGGGTGCGACTAGCTCTGAGGCTGGTGTGGTACTGAGTACGGGCTTCGGCCGTGTCATTTTCTTTTATCAGGTTATAATTCCTTTTTTTTTTTAAGTTTACCGCCCTTTTTATTTCTGTGGTCATCCACGGTGGATCCACGGTACCATTTGCTCGCCTGGGTTTCGTAGGCACTGTAGCCTTCTCTACCTGCAAAAGCTTATCTTTGAAGTTGTTCCACACGTTGTCGATTGTATTGTCGGTTATGTAATGTTGGTCCCAGGTCGCAGGGGGAAGCAGCTCACGGGCTAGGTTGAAATCTGCTTTTTTGTAGTCTGGTATCACTGTCGGATTGTCTACGAGTTTGTGACTTATGTTGACATCGAAACGGATTAAGTGGTGATCGCAACCATTAATTTTTTCACCAACTTCACAGTCGCGAATGAGGTCGGGGTCGCTTACTAATACCAGATCCAGCAGATTGATTTCTCTTGTCGGTTGAATTACAACTTGAGTGAGGAACGAATCCTCCACCATTTCTATAATCCTGTTACCCTCTTGATCTCCAGTCATCAGTCCCCAGTAAATGTTAGGGCAATTAAAGTCTCCAATTATCATTGCTTCTTTGCTTTGTGTTAAAGAGTGAAGCTCTTCGTACAGGGCAGTGTCGTCGGCTGCCTGTTGTTTTGGAGGCCTGTATACGGTCGCAAGTGTTAGTTTCTTATTTTTCGCGGTTATTTCCACATAGACGGAGTCGTAACTCTCTGCGTCCTGTTTGTCTATTTTTATGGCAGGGAGCGTAATTTTTACGTAGCAAATTACTCCTCCTCCTTTCTTGTGCAATCGATTTTTTGGGAAGCTTTCGTACCCGGGAAATGACAGTTCAGATACTAGATGTGCAGAGTTGGCCCAAGTCTCTGTGATGGCTACCATAACTGGTTTCTCATTTGCAATATACGCCCTAATTTTGTCCTTTTTGGGTAATAGACTGCGTGCATTTGTGTACAAAATGGAAATGTGACTCCTGGTTTGGCCGCGTCGTGTTGAATGAGTACGCTTGTCGGGGGCGTCGTTGGTTACACAGTTTCTTGCAAGCTGCATCGACGCTACGGTTCGGTTGATCAAGGGTTGCCTTTGCCTTGCCCTCGCCTGCAGTTTTTTTAATAGCTTTTCGAGAAGCTTTCAACTGCATCGTTCAGGATCCTTCCAGGCCGCGCCGAACCAATCTCGTTAATGGTGGAGTCCGTCCTCCCAGAACAAATCTGGGCGCTGATTGAAGTGATGCCACGCATTCGTGAACGCTACGCCTTCATCGTTACATAACTGCTTTAGACTAGTGTTGACGCCGTACGCTTTACTGTTAAACCCGGCGAACGTGTTGACTCTCGTTGGAATACCAGAGACGATGATGTGAGGGGACTTGGTCTTGTATTTCCGAATGACTTGATGATATTTTGCTAAAAGGTCCTGAGATTGAGTTGACTGAAGGTCGTTAGTTCCCGCATGGATCAGATACACTGTGTCGTCTTTCGCATTTACTGAAACTGCATCGACAGCTGATTCAATATCGTCCAGTTTGGCTCCGGGGATAAGAAACGCTGCCGTGTCAATGTATTCCTGCCGCAAAACTCCGTAAGTTGGCTTCTCACCAGACTGTCGCCAACTAAGTTGACTCTAGTAGTCAGTTTGCCCATGCCAAGAAATAGCGTCTGGTTCGTACAAGTGACAGCTGGGAGAATGGTCTTGTGGTTTCTTTTGGCAGGGCGTGAGGTACAAGAGGGAGCGCGGGCGAAGGTGGGTTTGGAAGTGGTGGTAGTGACAGTAGTGGGTGGTTGGGGAAGGGTGGAGGGTAAGGTGTGTAGGGAGGGGGATGTGGTATCAGAAGTGGAGGAGGAGGAGGTTGAGGTCGTGTTGGAGGTGGAAGGGGAAGATGTAGTAGTGATGAGGATAGGGGAGGAGTCTAAGGTGGTAGAGGGAGAGGAAGGGAGAGCGGGAGAAGTGGGTGTGGTACTGTGGATGGAGGTGGATGAGGTAGGAAGGGAGTAGGATGGGGTGGAAGGAGTGGTAAGGATGGAAGCGGGTTCAGGCGAGGCAGAGATCGTGTTGGAGGTGGGAGGAGAAGATGGAGTGGTGATGAGGATAGGGGAGGAGTCTAGAGTGGTGGAGGGCGAGGAAGAGAGAGCGGGGGAAGAGGGTGTGGTAGTGGGTGTGGATGAGGTAGGAAGGGTGGTAGATTGGGCGGAAGGAACAGTAAGGGTGGAGGCAGGTTCAGGGGAGGCAGAGGTATGTGATTGGGTCAGAACGTCAGAATATGAGGTTGAGGAGGAGGAAACAGGCGTGGGAGAGCGGGGAAGGATGTCACAATATCCCATAACAGGGCATTTGAGCGCTTCAAGTCATT
Source organism: Eriocheir sinensis (assembly GCF_024679095.1). Lineage (NCBI taxonomy): Eukaryota > Metazoa > Arthropoda > Malacostraca > Decapoda > Varunidae > Eriocheir > Eriocheir sinensis. Next base: position 3,803,720 of record NC_066519.1, read on the forward strand.
ATTTATCGAGCTAAGTGCTTGGATACGCGAATCCAAGACACAATATTTACATTTAGACTCGCCGAGGTGGAAGTGGATCGTGGCAAATTTCTGCGAACAATTACCGCAAGTGAAGTATTTGGGCATGGTTACTATTTTTTTTTCTGTAGCAAGATACTTTACAGTTACGATATATTTAGAAACCCGTGGGTGGCTTGCTGAATACCAGGAAGGAGTTGAACTGAACACCTGGAAGGAGTTAGGTAGGGGTTGGGTCAAGTCCCGCGGGGGGGGTGTAATTAGTTGGGCGGCAGAGAGGCTTGTTTAGTTAAAGGAGGAGGAAGAAATAGTTAGAGGAGGAGGAGGAGGAGGAAATATGGGTATGGGCGGAGTAAGAGGAAATAGTTAGAGGAGGCGGAGGAGTTAGAGGAGGAGGAGGAGGAAATAGTTAAAGGAGGAGGAGGGGGAGGAAATATGTGTATGGGCGGAGAAAGAGGAATAGGGAAGGTGATTAAAATAGAAACACCTGTGTTGACCCTGGCAATTTTTGGATTATTCAAGGAGTGCTGGGTGGCCTCCTTCATTAAGCCCTCGGTGGCTGTGGGATATGGGCGGGTGTGCGAACACCTGGGCGGGTGTGTGAATACCTGAGAAACTGACCGCGTACACCTGACTGTCTTGGTGAGGGAGTGCCGGTGAAAAGATTAGCCGACCTCACTAATCCCGGAAAATTTCAGACTTAACCGGCGGTACCGGGAGTAATTATACCCCTGAGAATAAAATAGGGCGGGCCTCAGGAACAATTAGCAATTGGCAACGAACACGATAATACAGTGATACAGTGAGTTGTGATCTGATCGTTTACTTTAGTAATAAAAGAAATAAAATACTCGCTATAATAAGTAATAGTGTATCACTCGGGTTTATGTTTAGACAGTGTGTGTGCTGTTGTTGAGATACTATACTTTGTCGCCCTGTGACAGGTACGTGTAGCAGTAAAATTATAACACTTATCGTCCCACAGCGGCGGTGATGTCTGCTCAGCAGTGAAGCGACGATGAAGTTACCGATGAGCGATGTACAGTACAGTCTCTTCAAGTAATATAAATTACAGTTAAGATTCTCGATGACATATAAAGATTGCAACGCACATTTGGTGAACACTTAAGTCACGGAATCACGGTGAACACTAAGGCACTGAACACTTAATCACTGAATTTCGGTGAACACTTAAATCACGGAATCACGGTGAACACTAAGCCATTGAACACTTAATCAATGAATTTCGGTGAACACTTAAATCATGGAATCACGGTGAACACTAAGCCACTGAACACTTAATCAATGAATTTCGGTGAACACTTAAATCACGGAATCACGGTGAACACTAAGCCACTGAACACTTAATCAATGAATTTCGGTGAACACTTAAATCACGGAATCACCGTTAACACTAAGTCACTGAAGTATGGTTTTGAGAGCGTGGTCGCAAGCCGGAGCAAGCGGGGGTCGTGACCTTAGCCTGGGAGGGTCAGGAAACGAGTGAGAGGGTCAGGAAACGAGTGAAGGGTCAGGAAACGAGTGAGAGGGTCAGGAAACGAGTGAGAGGGTCAGGAAACGAGTGAAGGGTCAGGAAACGAGTGAGAGTACAAAGTGAAGGAGTACAAAGGAGTACAAAGTAAAAGCAAACAGCAACAGACCTCTTGGTCTATGCTAGGCTGTTTGTTGTTGCTACCATTTACTCTAATCTACGAGTCAGAGACACAGGACAGCAATCGCGAAGGCTCCTCCCCTCCCACCAGTCCCTCCAGCCGAGGCTGGCATGAAAAGGAAGAATACCATGTAGTATAGATACAATGGAATTGTTCATGGACAGAAGGAAGATCAAACACGACAACTAAGCTAACACCACTTTCTGTTACACCGGAGTAAAATAGCGGATGTTCGGGTTAGCGTCTAAATATTTATCTAGTCGTTTTTTGAACGTGCAAATAGTTTCGCTTTCGACGACGTTTTGAGGCAGACCATTCCATACATTGATGACACGGTTGAAGAATAAGTGTTTTGATTCATTTGAGTTGAAACGCTTCCTCGTTATTTTGTATTCATTGTTGCTTGTTACACTTGATTGAGAGACTAAAATAATCATTAACATTAACGTTATCGAATCCCTTGAACATTTTAAACACTTCTGTAGAGTCATCTCTTAGCCTGCGCTGTGATAAGCTGAATAAGTTCAGTTCTTTAAGTCTGTCTTCGTACGGTTTGTTTCGCAGTCCAGGGATCATTTTAGTAGCTCGACGCTGCACCCTTTCGAGTTAATCTATATATTTTCTGTAATTGGGAGACCAAAACTGAACGCAATACTCAAGATGTGGGCGAACTAACGAATTGTACAGTGTCAATATTATTTTTTTCTGATTTGTTCAAATGTACGATCAATAAATCAGATCAGTTTGTTGGCAGTTTTTACTACTTCTGTGCAATGTTGACTCGGTTAAGATCGTTCAAAATTATTACTTCAATATCTTTTTCTTTGTTGGCTTCAGAAAGTCGCACTATGTTAATTTGATAATGAATACGATCGTTATTGATTCCTTGCACTTTTCAATATTGAAATTAATTTGCCATGTTCGTGCCCAACTAATTAAACCTTCGAGATCAGCTTGTAAGTGTTCTTTATCCAGGAGGAGGAGGAAGAGGAGGAGGAGGAGGAGGAGGAGGAGGAGGAGGAGAGACAGGATGAAAAAAAGGAAGAGGAGGGAGAGGAGGAGGAAACATGCTTTGGAAACATGAAAACATGGAAATGCAGGAAAGGGAAGCCTATTGGCCCATTACTTGGTTGCCCGCACTGGTGATTTAATATGCTCGACAGCCACTTGGTGCCGCAGAGCAGATGAAAGCACTTCGGTATTCAGTTTACTCCTGTTGCAATGAAATGACGGTCGAATCGATTGTAACTGTTGGTGCTATTTGGATTTACTACTTAGGAGTTAAGATTGTTCCAATTGCGGATGACTCGTAGGAGGAAGAGGAGGAGGAGGAGGAGGAGGAGGAAACATGGAAACATGGACTAGCAGGCAGCAGAAAGCCTGTTGGCTCATTACTAGGCTGCCTACTTTCAGTGATTTAATCAATCCGTTTGCCTTGCAGGAAGGATTAAAACACTTGTGCACCTACTCTTGGATACGTTCAATTCACTCCCGATGCAGCAAAGTGGCGATCAGTGCGTTTCTTGAAGTAGTTGATGGTCTCTGCGCTAACCACTTCTGCAGGAAGGCTGTTCCAGTGGCGAACAACTCTATTCGAGAAATAACTCCTGCCGATGTCGGTATTGCATCGCTTTGCTTGAAGTGTTTTTCCGTTGTTTCTTGTTCTCAGGTTAGTTTGTAGCGTGAAGAGTTTGGAGTGATCAACGTTACTGACCTTGTTCAGGTACTTAAAGACTTGTATCATATCTCCCCGCAGTCGCCTCTTTTCCAACGTGAAGAGGTTGAGTCGCTCGAGTCGCTCTTCATAGGGCTTCGTCCTCAGTGATGGTATCATCTTCGTGGCTAGGCGCTGTACTCTCTCAAGTAATTCAATGTCTTTCCTGTAATTTGGAGACCAGAATTGCACAGCGGATTCCAGGTGGGGCCTTACCAGCGAATTATACCAGGATAACATAACTCCCGGCGTCTTGTATTCGAAGTTCCTCGCTATGAACTCAAGCATTGTATTGGCTTTCTTACAGGCGAACTTGCAGTGTTTTGTTTGTTTCAAGTCACTGCTGATGGTGACACCGAGGTCTCTTTCCTCTTGCACTACATGTAGTGGTTCGCCACCCATGTGGTATGTGTGATTGCTGTTTCTGGATCCGATATGCATTACTTTACATTTGGTAGTGTTGAAGGACATCTGCAATTTTTCTGACCACCGAGTGATATAGTCCAGAAGTCTCTGGATAATTTCACAGTCTGCCGTCGTGAGGGCCTTCCCACCCACCTTTGTGTCGTCGGCAAATTTTGAAAGATTGGATTTTAATCCTAGTTCTAGATCGTTGATATATATGATGAAAAGTATGTATCCAAGCACTGACCCCTGTGGCACTCCACTTGTGACCGGGAGCCACTCCGAGGCCTGTCCGTTGAGTACAACTCGTTGTTTTCTTTCAGTGAGCCAATCTTTGATCCACGCTGTCAGATTGTTGCCTAACCCCGCCGACCTGAGTTTCTTGAGGAGTCTTTCGTGTGGTACTTTGTCAAAAGGCTTTTTGAAAGTCTAGATATATAACATCACTGGGGATATGATTATCCCAGTTTTCATAGATACCTTGGAAGAAGTCCAATAAATTGGTTAAGCATGAGCGCTTATTCCTGAAACCGTGCTGAGCTCTGGAAATGATGTTATTGTCTTCAAGGAACCTAACGAGTTTGTCTCTGATGATCTTCTCGAGGATTTTTCCCGCCACTGAGGTCAAGCTGATTGGTCTGTAGTTGAGGGCCACGCTTTTGTCTCCCTTTTTGAAAATCGGTGTTACGTTCGCTTGTTTCCTATCTTTCGGGACTTTGTTTTGTTGTAGTGACAGATTGTAGATGGCGGTGAGTGGCTTGAGGATTTGCTGGTTGAGTTCCTTGAGCAGCCTGGGTGACAAGTCGTCGGGTCCGGTGGACTTATTTTTCTCGAGTTTGTCTAGGTACTTTTTCAAATCCCGTCCGTAGATTGTGCCTATTTCTAGGGGAGTGATTCCCATCGGTGGGGTAGGGCTCTTGGGTACGGACTGGGTGTTCTCGACCGTGAACACAGACGCGAAGTTTATGTTTAGGATTTCGAACATTTGTCTGCTGTCCTGGGTTAGTACGTCACTTTCATCTTTTAGGGGACCGATATTGCTTTTTGTCTTCTTTTTGTTTCTTATATACGTGAAGAGCTTTTTCGGGTTGGACTTGGCTTCGCGTGCAATTTGCTTTTCATAGTCGCGTTTACGCTGGCGAATGAGAGTTCTGCAAGCTCTGAGGCTCTGATGGTACTTTTCTCGTGCCTCGTCAGTGCTGTTTTCCTTTAGCAAGTTGTATTTTATCTTCTTTAAATTAATCGCCCGTCGAACTTGGGTAGTCATCCATGGTGGGCTTATGGCATTATTTATTCTCCTAGTCTTCATGGGAACAGCTATTCTCTCTACTTCTAGGAGTTTGTTCTTGAAACCGTTTCACGCGCCGCCCACAGGAGTGAGGTTCATGGGTTCCCAAGTTGTCTGGGTTAGCAGCTCACGAGCGAGAATAAAACTGGCTCTTTTGTAGTCTGGAATCCTGGACGTGTTTTCGGTGAGTTTGTGGTCTGTTCTGATCTTTAGGCGACTTAGGTGATGGTCGCAACCACTTAGTTTTTCGCCGACCTGACATTCACGTGTGGGATCTGAATCACTCACGAGTACTAGGTCTAATAAGTTATTTTCCTTTGTCGGTTGGGTAACAATCTGAGTTAGAAAAGCGTCCTCTAACATTCGAGCAATCTGTTACCCTCCCGATCTCCAATCATCGTGGTCCAGTCAATGTTGGAACAGTCAAAGTCCCCGATAATGACTGACTGTTTGTGTTATGGTGTGAATTTCCTCATACAGCGCTGCGTCGTCCGCTGCTTGTTGCTTTGGGGGTCTGTAAAACGGTTCCAATCGTTATTTTGTTGTGCTTGCTAGTGTCCAGTTCAACATATACAGTGTCATATTTCTCACAGTCCTCTTTGGTTATTTTCACGGCCGGGTATTTGTTCTTGACGTAACATATAACACCTCCTCCTTTCTTGTGAAGTCTGTTTTTGTAGAAGCTCTCGTATCCCAGAATTGAGAATTCGGTCATTAGGTGGTCAGAGGTGGCCCACGTTTCAGTGATGGCAATCACGTCCGGTCTTTCTACGTCAACGTAGGCAAGTAGCTCATTTCGTTTGGGTATTAAGCTCCGCGCGTTGGTGTATAGGACATAAATCTCCTGTAACGGGCTTGTCGGGGGGCGTTTAAAGGGTGTTGATTAAGACTTCAGCTTCCTTAAGGCGAATTATATTCGTAGCCTTTATGTACAAGAAGCGACGGAGCGAGAGCGACTGTCGTTGTGTGTCAGTCGGACTCTCGTGAAGGAGTGGCGAGTTACAGGTTGGAAAATAATGGTTACAATTGGTCACGTATGTCAAGGTGACCTCCACGCACCATCGGAGTGCTAAGTATACAAAACTGAGACGGTAAACACTGACGGACGACATTCCTAAAAGGTGGCGTGATCTATCTGTCGTGGGGTTTTTCCATTGACAATTGTATGCCTAATTCGTGGTGATATTAAATAATAATAATACATTGATATCCTACTATAACACTGCTCGGTCACCTACCAGTGATCGCGACCTCGCGATATATAAAAATCGAAATAGCAGTCTAGGTATCATGAACATACATAGTGGGAGTTTGTCAAGCAGACTGCCTATGATACAATTATATTAAAACACCGGCAATGTAAGAACAGATGTGGAATTATAATATAAATAGGGAGAGGGAAACCACAACGTGTGTGACATGAAACATAAGAAACCTCTCAAAAGATAAATATAAGGACACATGTATAAGAAACTATCAACTGGCATAGTTACAGACAATGAAACGTTGATCTAGCTCCTAAAAAAAAAATACCGTAGTGAAACACAGTACAATGTTAAGTATAGGAGCAGCCAGGTTTCTGTCCCCTGACTTGTCTGAGAAAAGGAAAAACTACCTTGCCAGTGGCCTCCCTGCATCCAGTCGCCGTGTCTGCACAACCAAATAATCGTGCAGGACAGAGTTCCTCCTAATAAGGTAGCACATGACGACGAGACTGACGAACATCAGAAACATTGGGACAAAAAATCCAGGGTACAGGTAGGGGAGATGCAAGTAATCAGGCAGCGTTTCCTCCAGGGTTTCCGCAAACTCTGTTTTGTTCGCGAAAGACAATGAATTAAGGGAATTAGTCACATACGAGATGCTGGAGAAATGAATGTCATCGAGAGACCGTAGAGGAAACACTCGATGGGAAATATTGGCCGTGAAAACCAGACGAATCCGGGACGGGTACGTTGTTATGTTAGTGGAGCGGATATAGCATGCTTCCGCTATGGCATAGTGACCAGTAACCCGTTGATAAGTGGTACCCTCCGGGCAGATGACCAATACATAGAAGGACTGAGGGAAATAAAAATAATGCAGACCCTGAAAGTTCTTATGGAAAACAGGCGTTGGTGTTAGCTGCTTGTAAGGGCACACTGATGAAGATTAACTGTGATAAGGGAACTCACACTATACTCAATAGACTCGCTAGCAAACAATAAGAAAGAATCAATATCGTATGCGAATGAACGTTACTCTCACAATTATGACTGAAGAACAGTGTAAGGAACACAGAAAGAAAAAAAATCGTGCCTCTGCACGGATAATAATGAAAATAAGCCGAGTCGGCATATTTGGACAAGAATGGAATATCCACAAATACCAAGATTAATCAGCAGATGTAGTGGAGAGGGCGACGGCTTGTGATGCCCTGGGGGACGTGCAGTCGTTGTAGGCGCGTCAGGAAACCTCGGCCGCGGCCACAGCGGCGATGAGAGGTGAGGGATGGGCTGACATCGGAGGACTCGCAATGGAGGTTGAAAAACTGCTGACCCAGCAAAATGAGCGGCCGCGGTGCGGGAGCCGGTACACTGCCGCCAGACGTATGATGGCCGCGTCGTCCTTGTTATAGTAAGAGATGGGCGGCGGTGGCAGACAAGACGACTTGGGTGTGTAACCTCTTGAGAAGACGCCTTGCAAGAAACGGTAGTGGGAACAGCTTGCAGTCACCGGGAGATGTCCGCGGGTACCCTTGCTGACTGTTTGCCGGAAGAGGTTTGGGCCGATGCTCCCGGCAGCGGCGGTGGTGCCGCCAGCTGTGGAGCGAGGGGCATGCGGGGTGTCCCAAGGTCAGCGGTGCGTGCCTCCTCGTTGCAGGTGTGAATACCTCTGCCGTATCGTGGAGTGGCTTGCAGGGTACGTAGCAGTGCTGGCTTGAAGCGGGGGAGCGGCTTGTAGATTGTGGCCCTCGCTATCGGCTGCGTAGGCCTGTGGGTGTGCTCGGGGCTTGTAGGCTTGACGCCTGTAGAGTTGCTTGAAGCTGGTGTGCTCGAGGCTTGTAGGCTGTAGAGCCTGTAGGCTTGTAGCTGGTGTGCTCGAGGCTTGTAGGCTGGACGCCTGTAGAGTTGCTTATAGCTGGTGTGCTCGAGGCTTGTAGATGGCGCCTGGTGAGTTGCACGTAGGTGGCGACTTGTGAGATGCTTGTAGCTGGCGCCGTGTGAGTTGCACGTAGGTGGCGACTTGTGAGATGCTTGTAGCTGGCGCCGTGTGAGTTGCACGTAGGTGGCGACTTGTGAGATGCTTGTAGCTGGCGCCATGTGAGTTGCACGTAGGTGGCGACTATGTAGATGCTTGTAGATGGCGCCTTGTGAGTTGCACGTAGGTGGCGACTTGGGAGATGCTTGTAGCTGGCGCCTTGTGAGTTGCACGTAGGTGGCGACTTGGGAGATGCTTGTAGCTGGCGCCTTGTGAGTTGCACGTAGGTGGCGACTTGTGAGATGCTTGTAGCTGGCGCCTTGGGAGATGCACGTAGGTGGCGACTTGTGAGATGCTTGTAGCTGGCGCCTTGTGAGTTGCACGTAGGGGGCGACTTGTGAGATGCTTGTAGCTGGCGCCTTGTGAGTTGCACGTAGGTGGCGACTTGTGAGATGCTTGTAGCTGGCGCCTTGTGCGTTGCCGCGGACGGCAGGTGCGGTGCCGCGGACGGCAGGTGCGTTGACTCCTTCTTCCCTTGTACGCCTGTCCCCTGAGTTTGGCGGTGAGTTCTCGTGGCTTGGAGGAGAACGAGGTAGCGAAGGCACAGGCGCGGGGTGACCGCTGCCAACCAAATGTAACGGGCTTGTCGGGGGGCGTTTAAAGGGTGTTGATTAAGACTTCAGCTTCCTTAAGGCGAATTATATTCGTAGCCTTTATGTACAAGAAGCGACGGAGCGAGAGCGACTGTCGTTGTGTGTCAGTCGGACTCTCGTGAAGGAGTGGCGAGTTACAGGTTGGAAAATAATGGTTACAATTGGTCACGTATGTCAAGGTGACCTCCACGCACCATCGGAGTGCTAAGTATACAAAACTGAGACGGTAAACACTGACGGACGACATTCCCGTAAGGTGGCGTGATCTATCTGTCGTGGGGTTTTTCCATTGACAATTGTATGCCTAATTCGTGGTGATATTAAATAATAATAATACATTGATATCCTACTATAACACTCCTTCGTGACTTCAACGCTTCGGGGCACAGTAGTCTGTTGTCTGCGTGTGTTTTCTGTTGGAGGACTTGGTGTATGAAGGGCGGTCTCCACTGTTTGGTTGTTTACGGTACTTTGGTGCCTCTCCCGCGCTCGGAGTTTTTTGAGTACAAAAGTACCTCCTCGTTCAGCAACCTACCAAGCCGTCCTAAGCCAATCGCATTGAGGTGGAGACCGTCAGGACGGAAAAGGTCGGGGTTATCATAGAAATTATCCCACACATTTGCGAACGAAACTTCCTCGTCCTGACAGAGGTGTTTCAATCTGTTGTTGATGTTTGAGGCTTTTCTGTGGAAGCCTATGAAGGCGTTGATTCTCGGAAGAATCCCGGAGACAAGGAGGTGGCGTGCCTTTTCCTTGTAGCGGCGGATTACTCGTCGGTAGTCAGCTAAAATTTCCTCCGTGCGCATTGTTTGAACGTTGTTCGTTTCAACGTGCAAAACAAAGAGTGTGTCCTGGTCCGTGCGGTTTGAGACGAAGTCTGCCGCTTCTTCTATATCTTATAGTTTTGCACCAGGAATACAGCAGCGTCTCCTGTTCTTGCTACCTCGTCCACAGAACTTAGTCAATTGTTCTCTAACAATGCTGTCACCCACCAGTTTTACATTAACCTTGGTGTTGGCTCCTTATCCGGGGAAGTGTGATCCGTCTTCACGGGAGATGGCTGGGAGGATGGTCTTGCGTCTACGTCTGCAAGCAAGGGAGGAGAAGGAGGAGGAGGAGGAGGAGGAGGAGGAGGAGGGTGAAAAAAAATACGGGGAGGAGAAAGGGGAGGAAGAGGACGAGGACGAGGAGGAGGAGGCGGAGGTGGAGGAGGAGGAAGAAGGAGGTGAATAGAAAGGAGAAGAAGAAGAATCATACCAGTGGGGTGCCGCCTTATGCCGAGGAAGAGAGAGGGAGGGAGGGAGGGATGAGGGGAGGGAAAGGCAGCAGAAAGGAGGTGGAAGGGTCTTAAGCAGAGGAGGGCAGCAGGGAAGGAGAAAAGGTGGAAAGAAGAATATAATGATAGGATTGACAGAGGGAGAGTAAAAGGAAGGGGAAGAAAAAGGGAAAGGACGGAAGAGAGAGAGAGAGAGAGAGAGAGAGACAAGTGAGTGCTAGGAGAGGTGAGGTGAGGTGGATTAGAGAGAGGAAAGGAATCAATAAAGCTTGTAATCACAGCAGCTGTAATTCACGCCACCTCCTCCTCCTCCTCCTCTTCCTCCTCCTTCGCTTTCACTTAGCAAGACCCGATACCTTATTTTTTGACATCCTTCTCTTACTTTCTCCTCCTCCTCCTCCTCCGTTGAACTCTCATACAGGGCTCGACCTGTACACACATTTACTAGAAAGTAATTTACATCAACACGTTCAAGAACCGTCTCGGGAAAATAATATACTTGACCTTAGCTTTTCAACGACAGCTTCTCTAGTTAACGGAGTAAATGTTGGTCCAATTTTTAGTTCACCGAACAATCACATTCATCATCAATATGAAAGAAAGTAAAGCAACTGCTATTAAAGAAAAGGTGCCTGATTATCAGAGCGGGAATTTCGTAAGACTCCAATCAATTCTAGGTAACTGACTGGACTGTAATTTCGACGGAAATAGATATTGATAAATCTTGGGAGGCCTTCACCACGATATTGAACAATGCAATAAACATATGCGTACCTTATCGTAACAGACGTTCAACCGCTGGCCTGCGTGCCTGTTCGTGTGGTTACCATGATAATGGTGACCACACGAACGATGAAATGGCTACAATCGTAAATAACTTTTTTGCATCCGTATTTACCGACGAAGATTGTTTATCACCTCAACCGCCGGAGGTTAAAAGGACCGAAAAGATTTTAAATGGCGTGCTCATCGTAGAAAGTGACATTTTACGCACAATTGAAAAGATTAAAGTAAGCAAAGCTCCTGGTCCAGACAAAATTACCCCTAAGATCTTAAAAGAAATCAAACTTCAATTCTGTAAACCGCTCTCTATCATATTCAATAAATCTTTAACAGCTGGAAAAGTTCCGTCGGATTGGAAACTAGCAAATGTCACACCAATTTTCAAAAGGGGGACAGGTCTCATCCAGGAAACTATTGACCAATTAGTATGATATATTATTTGTAAATTAATGAAGACTATCATTCACGACAATATGGTGAAATTCTTCGAAGAAAGTAATATAATAAATAATTCGCAACATGGCTTCCGTAGTAAACATTCGTGTTTAACTAAATTACTTATTTTTTTTCATTATATTTTTTGAGGTGTTCGACGGAAACAGATCAGTAGATATCATATATCTGGATTTTCAAAAGGCATTTAATAAGGTCCCCCACAAACGGTTGCTCAGTAAACTATTGGCGCACGGTATCTCAGGCAACATTCACAATTGGCTTGTGGACTGGCTCTCGAGCGGAAACAGTTCTAAATGGTGTTTCGTCTACCTGGCTCGATGTCAGAAGCGGCGTACCTCAAGGATCAGTGCTTGGTCCCATGCTCTTCTTAATTTATATTAATGATATCCATGATGGGCTCACTTGCAAAGTATCAAAATTTGCTGATGACACAAAAATTGCTAGTAAAGTAATTATGACACTCGACTAAGAAGCATTACAATCAGATCTAGATCGACTTGCACGTTGGGGCAATCAATGGCAAATGAAATTCAACGTTGACAAATGTAAAGTGTTACACATCGGAAACAATAACAATCGCGTTCAGTACGTAATGAATGGCAAACAACTCTCTGCAGTAAGTAAGGAAAAGGATCTCGGAATTACTATATCAAGCGATTTAAAGCCAGGTCAGCATTGTTCAGAGGACTGAACAATGTCTCTGCTGTTGTTTGTTCTTTTTTTGTGTTGCTCCTCCTTCTCCTCCTCCTTTTCCTAATCCTCCCCCTCCTCCTCTTCTACTTCTAACTCAAATGCCAAGATGTGTTACCTTCGTTTCTTAATTTCCTCCTCCTCCTATTTTACTCAGCAGGACTCGTCCTCCTCCTTCAAAGAAAGTATACCGGCGCCGTTGGAGGAAAAAAATCACAATCTATGAATGTATCCAACCCCTTCTTGAATGTATCTGTTGTAGTGGCAATCACAACGTGACCGCCGAGCCTGTTCCCTCACCCACGACTCTAAGGTAATGTCAAGCTCCTGCACCAAGCCACACACACTGGACAGGGCCTTCCCAGGTGTTCTCTGCGGCCCGTCCGTGGGTAGCTTGGTGACCCTGGTGGCGGTGTGGGCCTTCCATGTGTAGCTTGGTGACACTGGTGGAGGTGTGGGCCTTCCAAGTGTAGCTTGTTGACCCTGGTGGCGGAGTGGCCCTTCCATGTGTGGTGACCCTGGTGGCGGTGTGGGCCTTCCATGTGTAGTTTGGTGACCCTGGTGGCGGTGTGGGCCTTTCATGGGTAGCTTATTAACCCTGGTGGCGGTGTGGGCCTTCCATGGGTAACTTGGTGACCCTGGTGGCGGTGTGGGCCTTCCATGGGTAGCTTGGTGACCCTGGTGGCGGTGTGGGCCTTCCATGGGTAGCTTGGTGACCCTGGTGGCGGTGTGGCCCTTCCATGGGTAGCTTGGTGACCCTGGTGGTGGTGTGGCCCTTCCCTGGGTAGCTTGGTGACCCTGGTGGCGGCGTGGCGAAGCTTCTGCACCATGAACGCGAACAAAAGCTTACAACAAGCCGATTCGTCTCCTCTTCGGCGTTTGGAAACAGTTGACGTGTGAGGCGGAGGCGTCTGGGAATACCGACACTTTTCTTTCTTGTTGTAGGTTAACGCTCTCTCTCTCTCTCTCTCTCTCTCTCTCTCTCTCTCTCTCTCTCTCTCTCTCTCTCTCTCTCTCTCTCTCTCTCTCTCTCTCTCTCTCTCTTTCACGTTTTCCCTCCTCTTTACAATCTCCCACTTCCCCCCTTTTCCTTCCTCTTCCATCTCTTTCGGCCTTCACCACACCTTTCTCTTCCTCTTCCTCTTCCCTTTCCCTCATCTTCCATTTCCATTCCTCTTCTCAGTCAGCCATCACACCCTCTATCTCCCTCTTTCATCTCTTTATCTATTCCAATTTCCTTCCTCTTTCCCGGGGCTGGTTGACCAGGGCGGGGCGGGGTGGTGTGACTTGGCTAAGTGTTGGCTGACTAGCTAAGCGTCGGAAGGGTCGGGGTTCAGCTGGCCATCAGTAGGGTGTGAGGGAAGGGGGGAAGGCGGCGGCTAGGGATGTCAGTAGGGTGTCGGAGGAGGGGGGCGAGGTGGGTGCTGTGGTGCCCGGCTATCGGCTTCCAGGGCAGAGTGACTGTCGCGGCCAGGCTGAGTCACTATCGGGATATCGGTGGGCTGTCAGTGTGTGTGTGTGTGTGTGTGTGTGTGTGTAATTCACCACGACCTGATCACGTGTTGGACTCGTAATCGCCAGCAGGTACCCTCCCGACATGAACAAGTGCTCTTTATCGTCGATCGCTGGGTACTGCCAGAGCCTCACACACCACGCACCCCATCCCCCTTGCTCAAGGGGGGACAGTAACCACTCCTAGACAACAGAAAGTATCTGGCGTAAGCGGGATCGAACCGCCGACCTGTCAGACAGTGGAGCCTGGCAGCGCAGCGCTCTACCAGTTGCGCCACGGAGTGTGTGTTTGTGTGTGTGTGTGTGTGTGTGTGTGTGTGTGTGTGTGTGTGTGCAGCAAATTCCTTTTCTGCAATAACTACAGCAACTATTGCTACAACTACTACTACTACTGCTACTACTACTACTACAAGTACAACTACGACCACTACTACTACTACTACTACTACTACTACTACTACTACTACCACTACTACACTACTACTACTCTACTACTACTACTACTACTGCTAGTATTGTCACATGATACCCTTCTGTGCCTCTTTTGTCTTCTTCCAATGTTTTTGCTCCTCCGCCTCCTCCTCCTCCTCTTTCAATGTGCGAACGGCGGGGTAATGAATCAAGGGGGATGAGTCCGGCAATACGACACACACACACACACACACACACACACACACACACACACACACACACACACACACACACAGACACACACACACACACACACACACACACACACACACACACACACACACACACACACACACACACATACACATACATGGCTGGCTGATTTCCTGCACCAGCGTAAACAGGTGGTGAGATTTCAGGGAGTGGCCTCCCCTCCTCTACACCTTACTTGCGGGGTACCTCAGGGGTCCAAAATGGGCCCTTTGTGCTTCCTTATCCTAATTAATGACGCCCTGACCCACACACCCCACCGCTGGAAGTACGTGGACGACACCACAGTGGGAGTAACAGTTGACAACAGCAACCCAGATTATTCCCACCTCCAGGAAACACTACACAACCTACACACATGGACAACACAAAACATGGTCACCATCAACGACACCAAAACTACACTCCTACACATCAACACCTCCTCTGCCCCTGTTGCCCCCCCTGTGGTGTCCATCAACGACACTCCCCTCCGGGTAGTTACATCAGCAAAACTACTTGGAGTCACCCTGGACAACAAACTCACATGGAAGGAGCACGTCTCCCAGCTCACCAGATCTGCCACCTATAAACTGTACCTGCTGAGGAGACTCAAAACGCTGGGGGCCCCTGAGTGTGCGCTGGCGAGCGTGTACTCCTCGTTCATCCTCCCAAAACTGACATACGCGTCCCCAGCGTGGTCTTCCTCCATCAACATCACGCAGCGCCGCCAACTTGAACGCGTCCAGAAGCGAGCCTGCAAAATCATCCTGGGCCCTCACTACACCAGCTATCAGGACGCCCTCGACTCCCTCCATCTCACCAGCCTACAACACCGTCACGAGACCCTACTACACCGGTTCGCAACCAAGCTTCTCAACCAGCCCAGACACAGACACATCCTCCCACCCGCAGTGAACCGCCCTCAGCAATCAGTGCGACACCACAACATTATTGCCCCGATACGGGCACGGACTGACCGCTATAAGAACAGCGCAGTGCCCGTGATGGTCAAATATATCAACAATGCAAATTAAGAGCAGCAAAATTTGTATGTTTTGTAAATATTTTTCATTAGGACTTATTGTTGTTGTTATTATGATTATTATTATTATTATTATGATTACTATTATTATTATCATTATTATTATCGTGATTATTATTATTATCTTTACTATGATTATTGCTATTATTGTTATTTCTATTTTCCTTTTTATTTTCGATCATACTACTTTGTTCATTTGTCTCATTCATTTCATTTCATCTTCCATTGATGTATATTTTCAGCTCTAGGGCTGCCTGGTACTTCATGAAATAAACCGTTTATTATTATTATTATTTTTTATTATTACACATACACGCACACACACACACACTCTCTCTCTCTCTCTCTCTCTCTCTCTCTCTCTCTCTCTCTCTCTCTCTCTCTCTCTCTCTCTCTCTCTCTCTCTCTCTCTCATCCACATAATTGAGTACTCCTCAACATCACAACTTCTATAAGAATACACAGTAAACTTCCTTCGCCTTTCCCGGTGTGATAAGTTTCTCACGCTTCTCGTTACTGACGCTTCAGGAACTAGGCCGTGAACTCTGCTGGCGGCGGTGCAGGAGCTTTGTCTCAATGCTCGCAGCCCGCGGCACGCCCTCGTTCATTTGCCGGCAGGAATGGCCGGGAGCTGTACTGCTGGCTGTGCGGTTGGTAAAGGGGCTGTTTCTCCCTCACTTACGATTCTGCACTTCTCGATCCTGAACTGCTTCCTCCATTCATCAAACGGCCGCAGAAAACGTTACAGCTATCCAGGTGCCAGACTGGACGACATCACCGCAGCGTGCAATGATGTCACGAGAATTGCCGACCGAAACACCCTCTTTGTCATTCACGCGGGGACAAATGACGTAAAGACAACCCGTTCTGAGGAACTGCTTGAGAAATACCGCCACATGACCAAGCAGTATAAACGTAAAACGGATGCCAGTAACATCATAATCTCAGGAATCCTCCCGAGAGTCGGTCCCGAATCTAGCTTTTACAGTAAGGCTTTCACCATAAACAACAGACTTCAGTCCCTTTGCTCACAAGAAAACGTTCAGTTCGCTAACTTGTGGAACAGTTTTTACTACGATTCGGACCTGTTCCTTGCTGAAGGCACCCACTTAAGCCCTGTTGGAGCAGCCCGTTTCGGGAGGCTGCTCTGTGACCAAGTGGCTATTCGAAAGCCAAAAAACGCGGAGGCGAGAACACCAACAGCTCCACCGTAAGGGAGCACTCAACCCGCGAAACCCCCGACTTGAATCACATCAAAGCTTGCTATGTAAACGCTCGCAGCCTACGTAACAAATTTCAAGACTTAGAAGTCCTCGCAGCTACAAATCATTATCACATCATCGGAGTCACAGAATCATGGATAGACAATTCAAACAGAGTTTTCATTGCGGAATGTAGATTACCGGGTTATACCATCTGAAAGAGAGAACAAAAAGGGTGGAGGCGTTATCTTTTATATATACAACTCTCTCCATCCAGTATCCGTGAAAACAGATATTATAACCAATGTAGACACGGTCTTCATTGAAATTAAAAATAAATCTCGTAAAATAGTAATTGGACTTCTCTACAGACCACCAAGGCAGACTCTTGATATCGAACACGCATTAGGTGAATTATTATTAGAAACAAATAGCAGTTGCGAGGCAGTAATTTTTGGGGACTTTAACTTGCCAGTGAAAAGATGGGGTGAACCGTTGAACTGTCATACAGGGCTCGACCTGTACACAGATTTACTAGAAAGTGATTTACATCAACACGTTCAAGAACCGACTCGGGAGAATAATATACTTGACCTTATCTTTTCAACGACAGCTGATCTAGTTAACGAAGTAAATGTTGGTCCAATTTTTTGTTCTAGCGATCACCGAACAATCACATTCAGCATCAATATGAAAAAAGTAAAGTAACTCCTAGTAAAGAAAAGGTGCCTGATTATCAGAGAGCGAATTTCGTGAGACTCCGATCAATTCTAAATAATTCTGACTGGACTTAAATCTCGCCGGAAACAGATATTGATAAATCTTGGGGGGCCTTCACCACAATATTGAACAATGCCATAAGCATATGCGTACCCTATTGTAACAGACGTTCAGCTTTTAAGAAGAAACCCAAATGGTGGAATAACGAAATTCAAAATAGCCTATCTCTTAAAAAACGCGTATACAGTAGATACATATCAACTCAGAGTGAGGCTGACAAACTAGAGTTGGAAAGAATTCGCCGCGAAACCAAGAAATTAATAAAACGAAGCAAGAAAAATCTTGAAGAATATATAGCGGAAACGAGTAAATCTAATCTTAAAGATTTTTTTAGCTATGTAAATAATAAAAAGTCACTCACTTGTGGTATCGGACCGCTTTCTAATGATAATGGTAACCAGATGAACGGCTACAATCCTAAATAACTTTTAAGCATCCGTATTTACCGACGAAGATTGTTTATCACCTCAACCGCCGGAGGTTAGAAGGACCGAAAAGATGTTAAGTGGCGTGCTCATCGTAGAAAGTGATATTTTACGCACAATTGAAAAGATTAAAGTAAGCAAATCTCCTGGTCCAGACAAAATTACCCCTAGGGTCTTAAAAGAAATCAAACATAAAATCTGTAAACTGCTCTCCATCATATTCAATAAATCTTTAACAGCTGGAAAAGTTCTGTCGGATTGGAAACTAGCAAATGTCACACCACTTTTCAAAAAGGGGGACAAGTCTCATCCAGGAAACTATCAACCAATTAGCCTGATATCGATTGTTTGTAAGTTAATGGAGACTATCATTCGCGACAATATGGTGAAATTCTTCGAAGAAAATAATATAATAAATAATTCGCAACATGACTTCCGTAGTAAACGTTCGTGTTTAACTAACTTACTTGATTTTTTTCATTATATTTTTTAGGTGTTCGATGAAAGCAGATCAGTAGATATCATATATCTGGATTTTCAAAAGGCATTTGATAAGGTCCCCCACCAACGATTGCTCAGCAAACTATTGGCGCACGGTATCTCGGGTAACATTCACAATTGGCTTGTGGACTGGCTCTCTGAGCGGAAACAGAGAGTAGTTCTAAACGGTGTTACATTTAACTGGCTCGATGTCAGAAGCGGTGTACCTCAAGGATTAGTGCTTGGCCCCATGCTTTTCTTAATTTATGTTAATGATATCGATGATGGGCTCACTTGCAAAGTATCAAAATTTGCTGATGACACAAAAATTGCTTGTAAAGTAACTGCGACACTCGACGAAGAAGCTTTACAATCAGATCAAGATCGACTTGCACGCTGGGCTAATCAATGGCAAATGAAATTTAACGTTGACAAATGTAAAGTGTTGCACATCGGAAAAAATAACAATCGCGTTCGGTACGTAATGAATGGCCAACAGCTTTCTGCAATAAGTAAAGAAAAGAATCTTGGAATCACTATATCAAGCGATTTAAAGCCCAGTCAGCATTGTTCAGAGGTAGTTAAAACTGCAAACAAATTGGTTGGCTTCATCGGACGAGTCTTTATTAATAAATCGGAAGAAGTAATATTAAAACTGTATAATTCGTTGGTTCGACCCCGTCTATAGTACTGTGTACAGTTTTGGTCTCCCTATTACAGAAAAGACAGAAAAGCTGGAACGGGTTCAACGAAGAGTAGCAAAGATGATTTCTAGGTTGAGAAATTTATCATATGAACAAAGGCTTAAAGAAGTAAATTAATTCAGCCTATCAAAACGAAGAATGCGAGGCGATCTAATAGAAGTGTTTAAAATGTTTAAAGGATTCAGTGATATTAATGCGGAAGATTACTTTACAATTGATCGATCAAATAGAACAAGAAGAAATCACAATTTGAAGATAAGTGGTAAAAGATTCTCGTCGCACGAAGCTAAACACTTCTTCTTCAATCGAGTTGTTAATGTTTGGAAATCTCTACCCTGTGATGTCGTTGATAGTACAACAGTTACGGCCTTCAATAATAGATTAGAGAAGTATTTTGAATTCAACCTGCAACTAAGATATTTCTCATTGTCGTAATAACGTTAAGTTCTTTCGAATACTGGTGTCCTTGTCCCCTTTTATCGTCCGGTTAGTGGTAGCAGTAATGGTAGTTCTTTCTTCTTTCCTGCATAATTTCCATGCAGTTTTTCCATGCTGCATGGTTCTTTTTCCTTTCCTGCCAGCTTTGGCTGGAGGGATGGGGGGGTGGGGAGGAGCCTTCGAATTTGCTGTCCTTCATCTTCCACCTTTGATTAGATAGTTAGTGTAGCTTGTTACAAATATCCTCGCAAGGACCTGCAGGTCTGCTGTTGTTTGTTCTTTATTTGTGTCCTTCCTTTGTGTCCTTTGTGTTCGGGCCGCTCATACAGGCCGCTCCGCATCCCCGCAACGCCTCGGCATCGCGGTCTCATCCAGTTCGTCGCCCAGTTTTAGTGCCATCGGCAAACTTGCTGATTCCACTGGCTGTAGCGCACTAAAGGCCGCTAGTGTGAAGGATGAGCAGCAGTGGACCAAAGACTGGTCGCTCCGGGACGCCACGAGTGACCAGAGTCCGATCTCGTTTTCACAGTTTGCCTGAACCCTCAGCCTCCCCTCCCTCAGCCACATCTGATCTACTTCAGTGCCTCAGCCTTCCTCCCGTGAGTTCTTATATTACTGGTATCTTCATGAGAGTCAATTTGTCGAGCCCGCTGGTAACGTCGCCCCTGTCTAGAGCTTCGTGCACAATATGTCGGAAAGTTACCACTTATGGTCAGGGGTCTTTTTTGTTTTTGTTTTACGTCGGTGCCTATTGCGGCCTTAGGCTCTCTCACCGATGGGTCCTGAAGGTCTGCCCAGCCTGTTGTGGCGCAGGCGAGTGTTTATAGTAGCACCATCTTGTTTTGGCTCATGCTGCCCCACGGAGCTCATCTTTGAGCCTCTCTTTGGAAAGGTTATCTAGAGTCCGGGTTGATAGATGGTCTTCAGGGGAGCATTTGGGTAGTCTTAGGCCACTCGGCGGTGACTGAAAAATCCCAGCTGTGTGGCGGCCAGGATTCAAACCCGCGTCCCTCCTGGATCTTTTGGACGCGGTGCGGACACTAACCACTCAGCCATCGCTTCGCCTCCTGAACGAGCCTGAACGAGCTCAAGTCAACGGGCGGAGGAGACGCAGACGGTTCACGAGGCGGCCTCGGCGTGTACCAGTGAGCGGGGTGAAGTTGACGGGCGAAGGTGACGCAGACGGTTCACGAGGTGGTCTCGGCGTGTGCCAGTGGGCGGGGTGAAGTCAACGGGTGGAGGTAACGCAGGCGGTTCACGAGGCGGCCTCGGCGTGTGCCAGTGAGCGGGGTGAAGTCGACGGGTGGAGGTGACGCAGATGGTTCACGAGGCGGCCTCGGCGTGTGCCAGAGAGCGGGGTGAAGACTACAGGCAGTGACTTCGGTGGAACGAAATATAAGTATGATTCATCATGATAACTGTTTAAAACAGCTTACTCTCATGTACTCACGGGTGCAAAACTTATAAGTAAATACCTAAATAATTATTACCTTCGCATAGACTATAATACGATAATGATTAAAAGTAATACAAGTCCCTGCCAATGATGCAACACTGCCCGTACGTGTTACGCCATACAGAAGGACTGCCTTGTCCTCTGCACGGTGTCATCTTAGCCAATCATCTGTTGCTCATGGCCGCATTCTTAGGCATCTCGCCGCCAAAGCACACACATTTGACAAGGCTTTCGTAGCAGTTGTGGGCGTTTCCAGAGGTAATTTATAACCCTGGTGGTAGTCTGACCCTTCTTCTGTCCCGTGAACCTAAAATACCGCTCATTAGAACCCTAATGACCTCTTTCCAGGCCTTTGGAGATAGTTGATGTAAGGGGCGGAAGCGTCCGACAGTACCACCCTTGGCCGCGCCGCCAGACATTACCTTAACATAGGTTGTCGTGGGCTGGTACTCACCGCCACGGCTCTGGAAGGAAAAGGTGAAGGGCGGGAGTTAGCAACACTTTCGTCCCTAACCTCTGGAAAAACTGGCACTCACCACCACGGCTCTGGAAGGAAAAGATGAAGGGGGGAAGTTAGCAACACTCTGATGCCTAACCTCTGGAAACACTGGCACTTACCACCACGGCTCTGGAAAGAAAAGATGAAGGGGGGGGGGGGGAGTTAGCAACACTCTGGTCCTTAATCTCTGGAAATAATGGCACTCACCACCACGGCTCTGGAAGGAAAAGATGAAGGGAGGGGGGGGAGTTAGCAACACTCTGATGCCTAACCTCTGGAAACACTGGCACTCACCACCACGGCTCTGGAAAGAAAAGATGAAGGGGGGGAGTTAGCAACACTCTCGTCCCTAACCTCTGGAATCACTGAGGTTCGAGTGTTTTGTCCTGCGTTTCAGAGTCGCTTCACTAGAGTCTGAGGTGGGCATTATCGTGCGCTGGCAGCCTGCTGTCCGAAGGTGTGTCAGATTTCGTGGATAATGTATAATTGCCTACGCATAGGATACAGTCGTCATTATTAAAATTATGCAGGCACCATTGACAAATATCGTCACTTATAGTCGATTTTGAGTTAAAAAAATATTTGTACTGTCGCAAACACCTGTTTTGTTAATCTACAAGATTGCTGAGTATGATTATTAAACAGCCTTGGGGCTGTCTGCCACCGAGAAAATTAGCAGGATTTATATTACCAAAACAGCTGTTTGGGATATGAATAATTTTTAACTCAAAATCAGCTATAATTGATGGTGTTTGTTATTATTGCCTGCATTATTATTGACTCTGGCGATTGTTTCCTATGCATAGGCTAGCATGTATCATTTACGCAATGGGACACGCCGTGTGACTGCAGGTTGCCAGCGCGCGATAATGCGCACCTCAGACTTGGCTCAACCGACTATAGTGACTTGTTTTGGTGTTTGTCGTTGTCCTTGGTCTGCTTGGTTTGCTGTACAGTTTGACCGTGTTGTTTTTGTTTCACTGTGGAGCTCTGTCGTCACGTGATTATACTTATGTGTTCATCAGTCTACATGTGTGTGTGTGTGTGTGTGTGTGTGTGTAGTAATAACAGCAATATAATGATTTTAGTACTGCTCCTCTTCCTCTTACTACTGTTACTACTAGTCTTTAATAGTAATAATAATAGCAATAATAACAATAAAAAAGAAATAATAATAATAATAATAATAATAATAATAATAATAATAATAATAATAATTATACATATAATAGTTATATATCTATCAATCAGTCTACCTGTGTGTATGTGTGTGTGTGTGTGTGTGTGTGTGTGTGTGTGTGTGTGTGTGTGTGTGTGTGTGTAATAAAATCAGCAATATTGTAATAATAATAATAATAATAATAATAATAATAATAATAATAATAATAATAATAATAATAATAATAATAATAATAATAATAATAATAACAATGATTATAATAATCATAATATAATACTATTATTAAAATGATACTAACTATAATGATAATAATAATGAACATAATAATAATGGTAATGATGATAATAATAATAATAATAATAATAATAATAATAATAATAATAATAATAATAATAATAATAATAATAATAATAATAATAATAATAATAATAATAATAATAATAATATTATTATTATTATTATTATTATTATTATCATTAATAATAATAATAATAATAATAATAATAATAATAATAATAATAATATATTGTTAAGATAAAAAAAAGTATAATGATAATATTAACAACAACAACAACAACAACAACAAAGTATGTAAATCAACGAAGCCTGTGCCTCAAAAACACCAGGAATATTTACCGTAAAACACACCAGGAATATTTACCGTAAAACACACCAGGAATATTTACCGTAAAACACACCAGGAATATTTACCGTAAAACGCACTAGGAATATTTACCGTAAAACACACCAGGAATATTTACCGTAAAACACACCAGGAATATTTACCGTAAAACACACCAGGAATATTTACCGTAAAACACACCAGGAATATTTACCGCAAAACACACCAGGAATATTTACCGTAAAACACACCAGGAATATTTACCGTAAAACACACCAGGAATATTTACCGAAAAACACAAGTAGGAATATCTACCGTAAATCACACCAGGAATATTTACCGTAAAATACACGCAGGAATATTTACCGTAAAACACACCAGGAATATTTACCGTAAAACACACCAGGAATATTTACCGTTCAACACACCAGGAATATTTACCGTAAACACACCAGGAATATTTACCGTACAACACACCAGGAATATTTACCGTAAAATACACGCAGGAATATTTACCGTAAAACACACCAGGAATATTTACCGTACAACACATCAGGAGTATTTACCGTAAAATACACGCAGGAATATTTACCGTAGAACACACCAGGAATATTTACCGTACAACACACCAGGAATATTTACCGTACAACACACCAGGAATATTTACCGTAAAACACACCAGGAATATTTACCGTAAAACACACCAGGATTAGTTACCGTACAACACACCAGGAATATTTACCATACAACACACCAGGAATATTTACCGTAAAACACACCAGGAATATTTATCGTACAACACACCAGGAATATTTACCGTAAAACACACCAGGAATATTTACCGTACAACACACCAGGAATATTTCCGTAAAACAAGTGCGGGTTCGCGGTGCTACGAGGAGGCGATGTGTTCTCATAAAGTGTCCATGTGTTCGCTCACATCGCGTTTAGTTCATCGTCTGGTCACATCGCCGTGTTCGGGAGACTTTCCCTGCGCGGACTGGCATCTTCTGGATGGGAGCGACGTGCATAAAGTTGCCTGTACATTTCGGAGACGATTTCTCAACCTCATCACAATTTTTGTGTGTTTGTTTTGCTACAGTTTGACAAACGAGTGTTAGTTATACAACTGGTGTTTGGGCAAGAGGTCTGCGGGTTTCAGCCATAACTGTCCAGCATGTATAAGAGGCAAGATGAGGCGAGTGATGTGGAAACATGCAGCATGAGTGACTGGCTGGCAGCCTCCACCTGCGCCGGAGAAAGGAACCCAGCCCGCCAGGAGAGGCCAGACACCTGCCACCTGGGCTCCGGAGGAACACTTCGTTCATGGCAGACTACAGTCCGGCAGAGGAACCCAGCCCGCCAGGAGAGGCTAGACAAATGCCACCTGGAGGAACACTTCTTCCACGCCAGACTACAGCCCGGCAGAGGAACCCAGCCCGCCAGGAGAGGCTAGACACATGCCACCTGGAGAAACACTTTGTTCACGGCAGACTACAGCCCGGCAGAGGAACCCACCCCCGCCAGGAGAGGCCAGACACCTGCCACCTGGAGAAACACTTCGTTCATGGCAGACTACAGTCTGGCAGAGGCACCCAACCCGCCAGGAGAGGTTAGACCCATGCCACCTGGGCGATGGAGGAACACTTCGTCTACGGCAGACTACAGCCCAGCAGAGGAACCCAGCCCGCCAGGAGAGGCTAGACACATGCCACCTGGGTAATGGAGGAACACTTCGTCCACGGCAGACTACAGCCCGGCAGAGGAACCCAGCCCGCCAGGAGAGGCTAGACACATGCCACCTGGGCGATGGAGGAACACTTCGTCTACGGCAGACTACAGCCCGGCAGAGGAACCCAGCCCGCCAGGAGAGGCTGAACACATGCCACCTGGGCGATGGAGGAACACTTCGTCTACGGCAGACTACAGCCCGGCAGTGGAACCCAGCCCGCCAGGAGAGGCTAGACACATGCCACCTGGGCGATGGAGGAACACTTCGTCCACGGCAGACTACAGCCCGGCAGAGGCACCCAGCCCGCCAGGAGAGGTTAGACCCATGCCACCTGGGCGATGGAGGAACACTTCGTCCACGCCAGACTACAGCCCAGCAGAGGAACCCAGCCCGCCAGGAGAGGCTAGACACATGCCACCTGGGTGATGGAGGAACACTTCGTCCACGCCAGACTACAGCCCAGCAGAGGAACCCAGCCCACCAGGAGAGGCTAGACACATGCCACCTGGGCGATGGAGGAGCACTTCGTCCATGGTAGACTACAGCCCGGCAAAGGAACCCGGCCCGCCAGGAGAGGCTAGACACATGCCACCTGGGCGATGGAGGAACACTTCGTCCACGGCAGACTACAGCCCGGCAGAGGAACCCGGCCCGCCAGGAGAGGCTAGACACACGCCACCTGGGCGATGGAGGAACACTTCGTCCACGCCAGACTACAGCCTGGCAGAGGAACTGGATGGAACAGTCTGTGAGCATTTCGGTGGTTACGTCGGTGGGGATTGCGCTGTCCTTGTTTCTGAATGCCACTGCTCTGTGACACTGCGGCGACGATCTGTGTGTGTGTGTGTGTGTGTGTGTGTGTGTGTGTGTGTGTGTAGGGGCGTATATAGGGGTCCCCTTTGCAAGGAGTAGAGTCAAAGGCTTCATGCCTCAACATCTCCCCTCCTCTGCTGATAGTCTCCAGCCTCTTAAATTCCGCCGCAGTGTTGCTTCTCTTCTTGTCGTCCATCGATACTTTCATGCTGAATGCTTTCCGAAACTTGCTAACTGCGTGCCTCCACCCCTCCTCCGGCCCGCTGCTGAGCTTTGGGGCAGCCTTCCTTTGCCTGTGTTTCCTCCTCCTCGCTACTTCAGTGTCTTAAAACAGGAACATACGACTCCTCACTAGGCAAATCATGCACACCGTTTGACGACTCTTACTTTTATAGAAGCATTCTCTCTTTGCGGGATCAGGCTCAGCGGCTCATTGTGCCGGGGAGCTGTCTGCTTTAATACAACAAATCCTCCTCTATCATCATACGTACTACATGAACGCCTCGCCACAAACACGTGCGGCTGCGGTTCACACTGCAACACCTACAACACACTACCCGTTCCGGCCAGCAATACCTCGCTGAGTTTGTGTTGCAGGGACAACAGGACTGACTAGAGAGATCCGATTGTTATATATATTTTGCCTGGGAAACATAACATCCCGTTAGTTCATTCACTCACACAGCAAAATGGAGCTGTTAATCTCATTACTCTCGGCACACACGCCGCGTGGCCGCTGCATTGCCCCCTGGCTGGCCGGGGGCTCAAGGGGGAGGCCGTGTGCTGCCGGAGGGACGGGTGGAGAAGCTCAGCCTGACCCAGCACGACCATGTAGCGGGCTCCGCTACAAACCCAATCACAACGCGAGGGACGCGGAGGCTATGCGCTAGATCCATGCTGATCCTGTAGTACCCTGTAAATAACTGTATATATATATATATATATATATATATATATATATATATATATATATATATATATATATATATATATATATATATATCACTAATAAATTAGTTGCTGTCACACCATCACCGTGTTTGGTTCTTCCTCTCCTGAACCAAGAAGTTGGACTGCCCGCTTCAATGGTGACCCCGGAGTGACGCAAGCTGCTCCCTCGCCTCTCGTCACGATGGACACCCCCTCCACCAACTCTCCGTCCAACACAGACCCCCACCCAGCCGCAGCAGCACAAGTCAAGCTACCGATCTTCTCTACGACCGACGCACACATCTGGTTCCGGCGAGCAGAGGTACAATTCCGCCTCAAAAGAGTGAGCAGTCCAACCTCACGGGCAGACCACGTCTTAGCAGCTCTCTCAGACGAACTTTTTCCGCGCATCTCGAAATGGTTGGAAGCCAAGGGCCACGCCGCCATCGAATACGACTCCCTGAAAACCTACATACTTAAGCATTTTACGCCTTCCCCAGCAGCGAGAATGTCACGGCTCCTTCAACTCTCACAACAACCCCTTGGCGACCAGAAGCCTTCCGACGCCCTTCTCGAGATGCAGGCCCTGGCAAGGCTCCCTCCAGCCGGCGACGGGGCGTCTCGACATTTAGACCTGCTTCGGGCACTGTGGCTCCTCCGCCTCCCGGAAACCATCCGCTCTGCCTTTCCCAACGCTGAGGAAATCGACGAGGACGACCTGCAACAACAGGCAGACAGCCTAGTCGACGCACTCACGGCTTCAACCAGCCGCATCAACGCCGTGCCTTCCGACACCCCACTATCATTCCAGGATGACGAGGTCGACATCGCGGCAGCACACCGCCTACCACAGAGAAACCGACAACCACCGGCGCAACAGTACCACGCTCCGCTGCCACGATCAAACTACCAAGGGACCAAAAAGACGTTCACTGAGCAGCTCTGCTACTACCACGTCCTTCGGCACCTTCACCTTTAATTACAGCTGTTTTGGCCTGCGAAACTCTGGCGCCACCTTCCAACGGATGATGG
The DNA here is from genome assembly GCF_024679095.1 of Eriocheir sinensis. Lineage (NCBI taxonomy): Eukaryota > Metazoa > Arthropoda > Malacostraca > Decapoda > Varunidae > Eriocheir > Eriocheir sinensis. The sequence continues at coordinate 3,831,366 of NC_066519.1, forward strand.
ACGGAATCCTCGAAGACTTACATTTCTGGGCCTGTTACATGGACGACATCCTCATCTTTTCATCATCAAAAGAAGAACACCTACGACATCTCTCCGAAGTACTGGGGCCCCTTTAGCAGAACGGCCTGGTGGTACGTTACGACATGTGTGTGTTCGGCGCCAGTGAGGTGGACTTCTTGGGGCACCATCTCTCTCCTGCAGGCGTTTCACCCCTACCAGACAAGGTAACCACAATCCGAAGATTACCCACGCCCACCACAGTCAAAGCCCTCCAGGAATTCGTGGGAATGATCAACTTTTACCCCCGCTTCCTGCCTGGGATCGCTTCCACGTTGGTGCCACTATACGCAGTACTATCAGGCAAACCCAAGAACCTGACGTGGGGCCCCTCTCAAGCAGATGTTTTCCAGAGAGCGAAAGACGCAGTTCAACTGGGATTCGACTACAACCTCCTTGCCATGGAGCAGCAACGGGACCCTGAGACGACAGCGGCGAGAACATCACTCACAGTCCTAAAGTTGAAGGACGTTTCCCTGGGTGATTCCGGCACAACCATCCTCTGCGACGTCAGCACCGGGCGACCACGCCCATGGATACCAGCCGTCGCGTTTTCGACCTTGTCCACGACCTGTCACATCCTTCACGACGAGCGACAACACGACAGCTAACACAAAAGTTCGTGTGGCACGGCATCTCCCGCGACACGGGAAACTGAGTGTAACGGTGTCGGCTTGGTTGCGAGTAGCTCAGACAGGGTCTTGGTGGACGAACAAGGCGTGAAGGGAAACACTCGCTGCTTTAGGTGAATATATTATTAACCTAAATACAGGGGCGTTGGAGAGTCGAGACAGTAGGTCTGTATCAGTCGGGCTCTCAGGAAGGAGTGAGTATTAGAGACTTGGAAAATAATGAAGTTACAACTGGTCACGTACGGCAAAGGTGACCTCTAAGTTGATGAAATGCTTGTTACACATACCAAGACGAACGAACGAATAACACTGACGGATGACATTCCTATAGAGTATAGACGGTGGCGTGATCTATCTGAAGTGGGTATTTTCCACTGTTACATGCATTCCTAATCCATGGTGATATATAATGATAATAATAATACACTGATATAATTACAACTACTATAACATGAGTTCGGTCCTGCTCTTCCTGCCAGAAATCCAAAGTCCACCGACACACCGAGACGGGCTCCGGATCCGTTCATCAACCTCAGAGACGGTTCGCCCACATCCACGTGGACGTACTGGGTCCCCTTCTTCAGTCAGCAGGGCACCGTTGTCTTTTCACCATCGTGGACCGCTCTATCAGATGGCCTGAAGCCGTACCATTGCCCGACGCCACTACAGGCTCCTGCACTGCGGCCCTGCTCTCCGGATGGATCGCCAGATTCGGCGTTCCAGAGCACATCACGTCCGAAAGCGGCACCGCCTTCACGTCGTAGTTATGGAGGTCCTTGGGACAGCTGTTGGGTACAGCAGTCCACCACACTACAGCCTACAACCCTGAAGCTAACGGCATGGTGGGGCGATTTCACAGGATCCTCAAGGCGGCCCTAATGTCACGATGCGACAGCTCAACATGGTCCTCACAGCTTCCCTGGGTAATCCTCCGCCTTCGGACAACCCCAAAGGAGGGCCTCGACGTCTCCCCGGTCGAGATGGTATTCGGCGACCCCCTCGTTGTACCCGGCGAATTCTTCCCAGACGCCCCTACGAGCAACGATATCAACCGCCTCAGGAGCATCGTCGGGAAATTCGCCCCGTGCAAACAAACATACAAGACGCCAGATCACCGTTACGTCCCCCTAGATCTACATTCTTCGAAGCATGTATTTCTTCTCACCGACGCCCACACTCCACCCCTCACCCCCCTTACTCTGGCCCCTACGAAGTCATCCAAAGACAGAAGAAAGCTTTCCTGCTTCGTATAAAGGGCAGCGACGACTGGGTCTCCATCGACTGACTCAACCTTCGAGACAGGCATGAACAGGGGAGATGTGTTGGCGGGGATGACAGGCATGAACAGGGGGAATGTGTTGGCGGGGATGACAGGCATGAACAGGGGGGAATGTGTTGGCGGGGATGACAGGCATGAACAGGCGGGATGTGTTGACGGGGATGACAGGCATGAACAGGGGGAATGTGTTGGAGGGGATTACAGGCATGAACAAGGGGGAATGTGTTGGCGGGGATGACAGGCATGAACAGGGGGGATATGTTGACGGGGGTGACAGGCATGAACCGTGAGATAAAGAAAGAACTAGACAGACGGGCAGGTGGAGTTAGACAGACAGGCAGGCAGAGAAATAGACACTGGCAGATAGAATGACAGACATAAAGAGCGGGAAACTGACAGACGGGCAAACAAGGACATAGACACACAGAGGGCCAGGCAGGTAGAAACAACAAGTCAAGCAGAATAACTGACAGGCATAAAGAGCGAGAGACTGACAGACGGGCAAACAAAGACATGCAGACAGACGGAGAGAGCCAAACAGGAAGAAATAGGTAGGTAGATGTACAGACACACAGACAGAGGACAGAACAGACAGGCAGGTAGATGTACAGATACAGACAGAGGACAGACAGGCAGAAAGACATACGGACGGAGATGGGCGAACATAGGCAAGATGGAAGCCTTAAAGTTTCCCTGCATCACATATTCCACGTTTCAGTAATTTAAGCAAAGTTGTGAGTATCGCTTCAAACTTGTTGCACGCCTCTGTAAATGGGAGGGATGTTGTTGTTGTTGTTGTTGTTGTTGCTGGTGTTGTTCTGATTACCATTTTCAGTACTCCTATCATTATCATTATTATTACTGCTATTATGTTTTTATCACTATTACTGTTACTCTTTTTATCATCATCACCATCAGTATTATCTTCATCCCGGTCATCAGCATTTCGCCTCGGAGAGCTTCGTAAAGTGAAGCAAAAAGTATCAGCCACATTTTTGCCAGCCGAGGCTGTGGAGTGAGTCACGCGTGAGGGCTAACAGGTGAAGGTGGGTACGGGCAAGGCTGGGAAGAGGCTGATGGTATGGCCCGTGTTCTCAGGCACTTTCGGCTCTCACAACAACCACTTATCAAGGCCACAAAGGAGACTAGGGGGATTCTCACGAGTGTTTTTTTCGCATTTATTGTGCAGAAGCCTCGCATAACTATCACTAGACTCACTAAACTACCCACGGAGATACTAACACAACGACCACTACCAAAGCCTTTTCTTATGTTTCCCAGGTCCAAAGAGGGGTTATTCAGGTTCTCATGAGTATTTGTTTTCGCGTCCTTGCTGCAGAAGCCTTGACAAACTTTTTTGTACGGCAAGGGAGGCAGCTCAAGGGAAAATACAAAACAACAACAAAAAGTCCGTCAAGCGCTGCTCCGACACAGGAAAGCAAAACGAGAGGAAAGAAGAGATGTCAGTTTCGGGCGGAAAGGCGTCTTGACACTCCCTTGAGAGAGTTCAAGGCGTGGGCAAGAGGTAATACAGACGAAGGAAGGCTATTATAGAGTTTACCAGCGGAAGAGATGTAAGATGAAGATGCTGGTTAACTCTTGCATAATGGATTTGGACAGTATAGGGATGAGCTAGAGTAGAAAGTCGTGTGTAGCGGGGCCACGGGACGGGGGGAGGCATGCAGTTAGCAAGTTCAGAAGAGCAGTTGGTATGAAAATATCGATAGAAGATCGAAAGAGATGCAGCACTGCGGCGCAATTTACGAGGTAGATGACTGTTAGTAAGAGGAGGGGAGCTGATGAGACGAGGAGCCCACCGACACATGAGTTGCATACTCCATACGAGGGCGGTCAAGGCTCTTGTACATGGACAGCATCTGGGAGGGGGAAAGGAACTGGCGGAGACGGTGCAGAACGTCTAACCTCGAGGAAGCTGATTTAGCGAGAGCGGAGATATAGAGATATGATATGGATATGGAGATATGATAGCTATGACTATGCCATTAAAACTACCCATGGAATTTGTAACACGACGACCTCTGCCAAGGCCTCGCCAAATGTGGGTATGCGGGCCCCGAGATACTGGGGAATGTGGACACCAGGAGCACAGGGAAAGGCGAACACGGCGATGAGAAGCGAGGCAAGGCGTGGACGCCGAAACGTAAGACACAAAACAATGAAAACAAAACAACGTGGCACACAAAACAATGAAAAAAAACACAAACAATGAAATAAAACAAGACCCACAAAACAATGAAAACAAAACAAGAAAAAAAACGCACAAAACAATGAAAACAAAACAACAAGACGGACGAAACGATGGAAACAAAACAACAAGAAGCACAAAACAATAAAAACAAAACAACAAGACGCACAAAACAATAAAAAATAAACAACGAGATGCACAAAACAATGAAAACAAAAAAACAAGACGGACAAAACGATGAAAACAAAACAACATAACGGACAAAACAATGAAAACCAAACAACAAACGCACAAAACAATGAAAACAAAAAAAGCAAGACGGACAAAACAATGAAAACCAAACAACAAGACGCACAAAACAATGAAAACAAAACAACAAGACGCACAAAACAATGAAAACAAAACAACATGACGCACAAAACAATGAAAACAAAAAAGAAACACAAAACAATAAAAACAAAAGAAAGCATGACGAACAAAACAATGAAAACAAAACAACAAAGGCACAAAAAATGAAAACAAAACAACAAGACGCACAAAACAATGAAAACAAAACAACAAATGCACAAAACAATGAAAACAAAACAACAAGATGGACAAAACAATGAAAACAAAACAACAAAACGCACAAAACAATGAAAACAAAACAACAAGATGGACAAAACAATGAAAATAAAACAACAAGACGCACAAAACAATGAAGGGAAAACAACAAGATGCACAAAACAATGAAAACAAAACAACAAGACACACAAAACAACGAAAATAAAACAACAAGACGCACAAAACAATGAAAATAAATCAACAAGACGCACAAAACAATGAAAACAAAACAACAAGACGGACAAAACAATGAAAATAAAACAACAAGACGCACAAAACAACGAAAATAAAACAACAAGACGCACAAAACAATGAAAATAAAACAACAAGACGCACAAAACAACGAAAATAAAACAACAAGACGCACAAAACAACGAAAATTAAACAACAAGACGCACAAAACAATGAAAACAAAACAACAAGACGCACAAAACAATGAAAATAAAACAACAAGACGCACAAAACAATTAAAATAAAACAACAAGACGCACAAAACAACGAAAACAAAACAACAAGACGCACAAAACAATGAAAACAAAACAACAAGACGCACAAAACAATGAAAAAAAGACGCACAAAACAATGAAAACAAAACAAGACAGACAAAACTATATGAACAAAACAAGACGCACAAAACAAAGAAAATAAAACAAGACGCACAAAACCATGAAAACAAAACAATGAAAACAAAACAGCGATACAGACAAAACAATGAAAACAAAACAACAGACGCACAAAAAAATGAAATCAAAACAAAATGACGGGCAAAACGATGAAAACAAAACAAGAAGACGCATAAAACAATGAAAACAAAACAACAAGACACACAAAACAATGAAAACAAAACAACAAGACGCACAAAACAATGAAAGCAAAACAACAAGACACACAAAACAATGAAAACAAAACAACAAGACGCACAAAACAATGAAAACAAAACAACGAGACGCACAAAAAAATGAAAATAAAACAACAAGACGCACAAAACAATGAAAACAAAACAACAAGACACCCAAAAAGTCACGAGAATGAATGAATAAGGAAACAATGAAAAAATAAGTATATAAGGAAATCAGTCATTACATCAATCAATAAACAGAGTGACAATAGTAGATAAAGAATGTAATAATAATAATAATAATAATAATAATAATAATAATAATAATAATAATAATAATAATAATAATAATCGGTTAATTTTAGAAATTCCAGCCGTTAGGATGAAAATGTACACATTATGATAACAAGGAGTAACTATAAAAAAGTACAATATAAAAGGGGCGTGAGGGCAGGTAATCTACATTAACGGTGTGTGTGTGTGCGTGTGTGTGTGTGTGCGTGTGTGTGTGTGTGAAGATCAACGTTCCGTAAAATACAATATATACATGGCGATACACTTCATAAATCTCTCTCTCTCTCTCTCTCTCTCTCTCTCTCTCTCTCTCTCTCTCTCTCTCTCTCTCTCTCTCTCTCTCTCTCTCGTTTCATCACAGTTTAAGGGGTACAGGTGGTGGTGATGGTGGTTGGGGTGATAATGGTGGTGGGAGGTAGTGGTGGTGGTGGTGACAGTGGTGGTGGTGGTGGTGGTGATGGTGGTGGTGGTGGTGACAGTGGTGGTGGTGGTGATGATGGTGGTGGGAGGTAGTGGTGGTGGTGGTGGTGACAGTGGTGGTGATTGTGGTGATAGTAATGGTGGTGGTGGTGACAGTGGTGGTGATGGTGGTAACAGTGGTGGTGGTGGTGGTGACAGTGGTGGTGGTGGTGGTGGTGGTGGTGACAGTGGTGGTGGTGGTGGTGGTGGTGGTGACAGTGGTGATGATGGTGGTGACAGTGGTGGTGGTGGTGGTGTCAGTGGTGGTGATGGTGGTGGTGGTGACAGTGGTGGTGGTGATGGTGGTGGTGACAGTGGTGGTGGTGGTGATGGTGTGACAGTGATGGTGATGGTAGTGACAGTGGTGGTGGTGATGGGTGGTTGTGACAGTGGTGGTGGTGGGGTGGTTGTGGTTGTGACAGTGGTGGTGATGGTGGTGACAGTGATGGTGATGGTGGTGACAGTGGTGGTGGTGGTGGGTGGTTGTGACAGTGGTGGTGACAGTGGTAGTTATGGTTGTGACAGTGGTGGTGGTGGTGACAGTGGTGGTGATGGTGGTGACAGTGGTGGTGGTGGTGACAGTGGTGGTGATGGTGGTGACAGTGGTGGTGGTGGTGGTCTTGGTGGTGACAGGGGTGGTGGTGGTGATGGTGATGGTGGTGGTGATAGTGGTGGTGATGGTGATAGTGGTGGTGGTGATAGTGGTGGTGACAGTGGTGGTGGTGGTGATAGTGGTGGTGGTGGTGACAGTGGTGGTGATGGTGATAGTGGTGGTGATGGTGGTGACAGTGGTAGTGGTGGTGGTGATGGTGGTGACAGTGGTGGTGGTGGTGGTGACAGTGGTGGTGATGGTGGTGACAGTGGTGGTGGTGGTGGTGACAGTGGTGGTTATGGTGGTGACAGTGGTGGTGGTGACAGTGGTGGTGATGGTGGTGACAGTGGTGGTGGTGGTGACAGTGGTGGTGGTGGTGGTGACAGTGGTGGTGATGGTGGTGACAGTGGTGGTGGTGGTGACAGTGGTGGTGGTGGTGGTGACAGTGGTGGTGATGGTGGTGACAGTGGTGGTGGTGGTGGTGACAGTGGTGGTGGTGGTGGTGGTGGTGGTGGTGACAGTGGTGGTCGTGGTGGTGGTGACAGTGGTGGTGGTGGTGATGTTGAAAGTGGTGGTGGTGGTGGTGGTGACAGTGGTGGTGGTGGTGGTGACAGTGGTGGTGGTGGTGGGTGGTTGTGACAGTGGTGGTGGTGGTGGGTGGTTGTGACAGTGGTGGTGGTGGTGGTGGTTGGTTGTGACAGTGGTGGTGGTGGCGGTGGTGGGTGGTTGTGACAGTGGTGGTGGTGGTGGTGGTGTCAGCGGTGGTGGGGGTGGTGGTGACAGTGGTGGTGGTGGGGGGGGGTGGTGACTGGTGTTGATGGTGGTGGGTGATTGTGACAGTGGTGGTGTTGGTGGTGGTGGGTGGTTGTGACAGTGGTGGTGGTGGTGGTGGTGGTGGTTGTGACAGTGGTGGTGGTGGTTTTGGGTTGTTGTGACAGTGGTGGTGGTGGTGGTGGTGACAGCGGTGGTGGTGGTGGTGGTGACAGTGGTGGTGGTGGTGGGTGGTTGTGACTGGTGTTGATGGTGGTGGGTGGTTGTGACAGTGGTGGTGTTGGTGGTGGTGGGTGGTTGTGACAGTGGTGGTGGTGGTGGTGGTGGGTGATTGTGACCAGTGATGGTGGTGGTGGTGACAGTGGTGGTGGTGGTGGTGACAGTGGTGGCGGTGGTGGTGGTAGTGGGTGATGGTGACAGTGGTGGTGGTGGTGGTGACAGTAGTGGCGGTGGTGGTTGTGACAGTGGTGGTGGTGGTGGTGGGTGGTTGTGACAGTGGTGGTGGTGACAGTGGTGGTGGTGGTGGTGGTGACAGTGGTGGTGGTGGTGGTGACAGTGGTGGTGGTGGTGGTGTCAGTGGTGGTGGTGGTGGTGGTTGTGACAGTGGTGGTGGTGGTGGGTGGTTGTGACAGTGGTGGTGGTGGTGGGTGGTTGTGACAGTGGTGGTGGTGGTGGTGGTGGTGGTTGTGACAGTGGTGGTGGTGGTTTTGGGTTGTTGTGACAGTGGTGGTGGTGGTGGTGGTGACAGCGGTGGTGGTGGTGGTGGTGACAGTGGTGGTGGTGGTGGGTGGTTGTGACTGGTGTTGATGGTGGTGGGTGGTTGTGACAGTGGTGGTGTTGGTGGTGGTGGGTGGTTGTGACAGTGGTGGTGGTGGTGGTGGTGGGTGATTGTGACCAGTGATGGTGGTGGTGGTGACAGTGGTGGTGGTGGTGGTGACAGTGGTGGCGGTGGTGGTGGTAGTGGGTGATGGTGACAGTGGTGGTGGTGGTGGTTGTGACCAGTGATGGTGGTGGTGGTGACAGTGGTGGTGGTGGTGGTGACAGTGGTGGCGGTGGTGGTTGTGACCAGTGATGGTGGTGGTGACAGTGGTGGTGGTGGTGGGTGCTGGTGACAGTGGTGGTGGTGGTGGTGGTAGGTGGTTGTGACAGTGGTGGTGGTAGTGGTGGTGGGTGGTTGTGACAGTGGTGGTGGTGGTGATGGTGGTGGGTGGTTGTGACAGTGGTGGTGGTGGTGGTGGTGGTGAGTGGTTGTGACCAATGATGGTGGTGGTGGTGACAGTGGTGGTGGTGGTGGTGGTGGGTGGTTTTGACAGTGGTGGTGGTGGTGGTGGTGGTACAAAGGAGTACAAAGGAAAAGCAAACAGCAACAGACCTCTTGGTCCTAACTAGGCTGTTTGTTGTTGTTACCATCAACTCTAACCTACAAGTCAGAGACACAGGACAGCAAAGGTGAAGGCTCCTCCCCTCCCACCAGTCCCTCCAGCCGAAGCTGGCATGAAAAGGAAGAATACCATGTTGTATAGAAAAACTACAATGGAATTTTATATGGATAGAAGGAAGATCATACACGACAATTAAGCTAACACCAATTTATGTTAGACTGGAGAAAAATAACGGATGTTAGGGTTAGCTTCTAAATATTTGTCTAGTCGGTTTTTGAACGTGCAAATAGTTTCTCTTTCGACAAGGCAGACCATTCCATACATTGATGATACGGTTGAAGAAGAAGTGGTTTGATTCATTTGAGTTGAAACGCGTCTTCGTTATTTTGTATCAACCGTTTATTGTTACGTTTGATTGGGAGACTGTAAAATAATCATGAACACTAACGTTGTCGAATCCCTTGAACATTTTAAACACTTCGATAAGGTCACCTCTTAGCCTGCGCTTTGATAAGCTGAATAAGTTCAGTTCTTTAAGTCTGTCTTCGAAGGTTTGTTTCGCAGTCTACTGATCATTTTAGTAGCTCGACGATCCATCTTCTCGAGTTTATCTATATATTTTCGGTAATAGGGAGACCAAAACTGAACGCAATACTCAAGATGTGGGCGAACTAACGAATTGTACACTGTCAATATCACTTTTTCTGATTTATGTTCAAATGTACGACCAATAAATCCGATCAGTTTGTTGGCAGTTTTTATTACTTCTGTGCAATGTTGACTCGGTTTAAGATCTTTCGAATTTATTACTCAAAGATCTTTTTCTTTGCTGGCTTCAGAAAGTCGCACTCCGTTAATTTGATAATGAATACGATCGTTGTTGATTCCGAAATGCATAACCTTGCACTTTTCAGTATTGAAATCCATTTGCCATGTTCGTGCCCAACTACTTAAACGTTCGAGATCACCTTGTAAGTGTTCTTTATCTATTGTCGTGGTGACTCTGCTGGCTATTTTTGTGTTGCCTGCAAATTTCGATATTTTACACGATAGCCCCTCGTCAATGCCATTTACGTACACCAAAAACAGAACAGGTCCCAACATTGACCCCTGTGGAACACCGCTTTTGACATCTCGCCAGTCAGATGATATACCATTCATAACAACTATCTGTTTACGGTCGGTAAGCCAGTCTTTGAGCCACTTATGAGTATTACCAGTGAGCTTGCAATTTACAAAGGAGGCGGTTGTAAGGGACTTTGTCAAATGCTTTCTGAAAGTCCAAATATATAATGTCTACTGATTGACTTTCATCGTATACATTAAAGATGTAGTTGAAGAAGTCGAGGAGGTTAGTCAAACAGGAACGCTCGTTTCGAAAACCATGTTCCGAATCCTTAATTAGTCTTATCTTCAAAATACTTAACCATTTTTTTTCGGGAATGATTGACTCCAAAATTTAGTGAACCTCCCACTCCCGCAACATACTTCGCAATTTCTCAGTTGAGATGACATTTTGAATTAGCAATTTCTTAACTGACAATGAAAGCAACTAGAGCGCAGTTACTGTAGACTTGGTTTAATCACGCTTGTTCTCGTGCTGTCAATGATAAGAGAGGTAGCTCACAAAAAGTACCAGAGCCTTCAAACTAATGCTAATTATGAACTTTACATTTCTGCCCGAAATCGTGCCAAATCTATTATCCGACTAACCAAAAATTCTTTCATTAATAGAAAATGACAAAACCTTGCTTTCTCTAACTCTTCCCGTGACTTCTGGCATCTAGCCAAAAACATCTCCTCCAACTTCACTTCTTCATCTTTCCCTCCACTCCTCAGTCCTGACGGCAACACTGCCGTCTCATCTATCTCTAAGGCTGAACTCTTCTCTCATACTTTTTCTAAAAACTCCACTCTGGACGATTCTGGGCATATTCCTCCTACTCATCCCCCCTCTGATTCCTTTATGCCTGTTATAAAGATTCTTCAAAATGATGTTTTCTATGCCCTCTCTGGCCTCAATCCTCAGAAGGCTTATGGACCTGATGGAGTGCCTCCTATTGTCCTTAAAAACTGTGCCTCCGTGCTGTCACCCTGCCTGGTCAAACTCTTTCGCCTCTGCCTGTCAACATCTACCTTTCCTTCTTGCTGGAAGTATGCCTTCATACAGCCTGTGCCTAAGAAGGGTGACCGCTCCAATCCCTCAAACTACCGTCCTATAGCTTTACTTTCTTATCTATCTAAAGCTTTTGAATCAATCCTTAACCGGAAGATTCAAAAAGCACCTTTCCACTTCTGACCTTCTATCTAATCGCCAGTATGGGTTCCGCAAGGGGCGTTCTACTGGTGATCTCCTAGCCTTCTCAACTGACTCTTGGTCATCCTCTCTTAGCCGTTTCGGTAAAACTTTTGCTATTGCGCTGGACATATCAAAAGCTTTTGATAGGGTCTGGCACAAATCTTTGCTTTCCAAACTACCCTCCTACGGTTTCTATCCTTCTCTCTGTACCTTTATCTCCAGTTTCCTTTCTGACCGTTCTATTTCTGCCGTGGTAGACGGTCACTGTTCTTCCCCTAAATCTATTAACAGTGGTGTCCCACAGGGTTTGTCCTATCTCCCACTCTTTTTCTGTTGTTCATTGATGATCTTCTTTCCAAAACGAACTGTCCTATCCATTCCTACGCCGATGATTCCACTCTGCATTACTCAACATCTTTTAATAGAAGACCCACCCTACAGGAACTTAACGACTCAAGGCTGGAAGCTGCAGAACGCTTAGCCTCAGCCCTTACTATTATTTCCGATTGGGGCAAGAAGAACCTGGTGTCCTTCAACGCCTCAAAAACACAGTTTCTCCACCTATCCAATCGACACAATCTTCCAAACAACTATCCCCTATTCTGTGACAACACCCAGCTATCACCTTCCTCAACACTAAACATCCTCGGTCTATCCTTAACTCAAAATCTCAACTGGAAACTTCATATCTCATCTCTTACTAAATCAGCTTCCTCGAGGCTGGGCGTTCTGTACCGTCTCCGCCAGTTCTTCTCCCCTGCACAGTTGCTGTCCATATACAGGGGCCTTGTCCGCCCTCGTATGGAGTATGCATCTCATGTGTGGGGGGGCTCCACTCACACAGCTCTTTTGGACAGAGTGGAGGCTAAGGCTCTTCGTCTCATCAGCTCTCCTCCTCATACTGACAGTCTTCTACCTCTTAAATTCCGCAGCAATGTTGCCTCTCTTTCTATCTTCTATCGATATTTCCACGCTGACTGCTCTTCTGAACTTGCTAACTGCATGCCTCCCTCCCTCCCGCGGCCCCGCTGCACTCGACTTTCTACTCATGCTCATCCCTATACTGTCCAAACCCCTTATGCAAGAGTTAACCAGCATCTTCACTCTTTCATCCCTCACGCTGGTAAACTCTGGAACAATCTTCCTTCATCTGTATTTCCTCCTGCCTACGACTTGAACTCTTTCAAGAGGAGGGTATCAGGACATCTCTCCTCCCGTATTTGATCTTGGTTTCGGCCACCTCTTTTGTTTCTTTTTTAGGAGCAGCGAGTAGAGGGCTTTTTTTTATTATAGTTTTCTTTTTTTGTGTGCCCTTGAGCTGCCTCCTTTGTTGTAAAAAAAAAAAAAAAAAACTTAAGGGTGTCACCATAATATAATTTTTGAAAAAGTTGAATGCATAGAAAAGAGATACTGCGGTTTCTCAGTGCCCCAGGAAAATAAAGGTATGGAGACCTCCGCAGGGCCAGAAAAAAAACAAAAAATGGACATTATGACTGATGAGCCTTCGGATTTGAAGCTAGCGACCTTGTCAACCCGGTCGAATTTGTCCTTGAGCTCTGTCCCAAAAAGACTGGGGCCGGCGTGGTTACCCATCATCCACATGCACTGGGTAGAGAGAAAGGAGTCTGACACCCAAGAGCATCAAAACATGTCTCCCCCTTCAAGCACGAGCCTTGCGGGCCCTGGCCCAAGGCACCTGTCACCAGGTGTGCTCCGAGGACTTCCGCAGGAAAAAAGAACACCGCCGCGAAGACTCCGAAGTGACTAGAACCTCCCGGGATAGTGAGTGAAAAATCGGAGGAAGACTGGGACTAGAGGCTGGGTAGAATACCTGCAAAGAGGAAGGAAAGGAAGGGATGTGTCCTAAAAGTGTAAAGGCGGGTGACAACCCTTGGATAGACTACACAAACAACCCTTGGATAGACTATAGGTGGTGACAGTGGTGGTGGTGGTGGTGGTGGTGACAGTGGTGGTGGTGGTGGTGGTGGTGGTGACAGTAGTAGTGGTGGTGGTGAGTCAGAATCGAATTGGAGCACATCTGTCAGCCAGTCAGCCAAGCGGTGTGCGGAGCCTTAATAACGAGCCGGGGGAGAGTAGAGGGGGAAGAGGGGAGGGGAAGAGGATTAGGAGGGGGGAGGGGGGAGGGGGAAGAGGATTGGGAGGTGGGAGGGGGGTGGGGGGTTGGGGGAAGAGGGGAGGGGGAGGGAGAGGAGGAAAAGGACGACGATAGGAAGGAGTGACGTGGATGAGAGGAGATGAAGGAAGGATGGAGGAGTGGGAAGGGGAGGGAAGGGAAGGGAAAGGAAGGGAAGGGAAGGGAAAAGAAGAGAAGGGGAGGGGAAGGGAAGAGGTAGGGAAGGGGGAGGGAAAAGAAGGAAAGGGAAGGAAACATGGAAATGCAGGCAACAGAAACCCTATTGGCTCATTACGAGGTCGCCCGCTTGGGTGATTTAATCTGTTCGACAGCCACTTGGGGCTTGAGGAGCAGATGAAAGCACCTCGATATTGAGGAGCAGATGAAAGCACCTTACACCACCAGTTTACTCCCAGTTTACTCCCGACGCAGCGAAATGACGGTCGATTCTATACTTGTAGGAGTTGATGGTATTCGCATTTATATTACTTCTGAGGGAAGATTGTTCCAGAGGCGGATGACTCGGTTTGAAAAGAAACTCCTTCCAATGTCCGTGTTACATCGACTCGACTGACTGAGTAAATCGTTATTTCTAGTTCTTGAGTTGGTTTGCAGTTCAAAGAATTTGGAGTAATCGACGTTATTGAACTTTTTCAGGTACTTGAAGACTTGAATCATATCCCCTCGTAGGCGTCCTTTCTCCAATGTAAAGAGATTGAGTCGCTTGAGTCGTTCTTCGTACGGTTGAGCCCTTAAGATTGGAATCATCCTCGTGGAGCGTCGTTGAATCCTTTCCAGTAAATCAATGTCCTTTCTGTAATTAAGAGACCAGAACTGTACTGCATACTCGAGGTGCGGTCTTACCATGGAATTATAAAAGGATAGCATCACGTCTAGCGTTTTACACTCGAAGTTCCTCACTATGAACCCGAGCATAGTGTTGGCTTTGTTATATGCATTTTTTACAGAGTTTCACGTGTTTCGGGTCATTGCTGATAGTGACTCCACGATCCTTCTCCTCCTGCATCGCCTGCAGAGTTTTCCCATTCATGATATATGTGTGGTTACTACTTTGGGACCCAATGTGCAGCAGGAGGATGAGGAGGAAGAGAACATCGATAGGAAGGAGTGAAGAGGAAGAGAGAGGAGATGAAGGAGGAAGGAGGAGAGAAGAGAAGGAAGAAAAGAGAAGGACGGAAAGAGGAGGAAGGAATAAAGGAAGGGGAAGATTATTACAAGTTGAAGTGCAATGGATAGAGGAGAGGGGAAACATGGGAACATGGACGAACAGGCAGTAAAAAGCCTATTAGCTCATTGCGAGGCTGTCTGCTCTCAGTGATTCAATCAATCCGTCAGCCACAGGAGTGGCTGGCGGGAAATATTAAAGCACTTCTGTACGTACTCGTGGATACGGTTAATTCACTCCCGACGCAGCAAAGCGACGGTCAAACATTGCCGTCTCGATGTAGAGAAAGCCTGACAGCTCAAATTATGAGTCATCCAAGTTAGGCCGAGAGTGTACCGCGCTCTCCAATATTTTTTTTTTTTCTAATGCATATCTTTGTGAAAAAAAAAATTATCTGATAAATAAAGGTTTTCCAACATTAATATCTTATAAACATCATCAAATTAGACATGAAAAAAGAGGAAATAAATAAGATATACTGTAGTATACGGAGAGGGAGAAATATTCACACAAAAAATTATATAAATACATTGACAGTCGTAACTGGGTACTCCTATTAGTTTGATTTGTCACTGTTTCTAGATATCTCTTTTTGAGATTCATAACGCTGTCGTTACAATCACTATACTCGACAAGCCGATCCTCCATCCCGATACTAGGCAACTCAGTCACCTGATATCTGGCAAGTATACGGGTGAGGAGGCTGCTACAACCTTGTAATAGTGGAAACTATTAACAAAGGGCATAGAGAAGCAAAGTTATGGGAAGAAAATAACAGAAAACACTTAGGTTCAGGGTAAAGTGTATAAGTGTGCACTGTGAAGTAACTAAGTGCATGGTGTGATGTATAGAAGTGTTGAGAAGGAGGACCTAAGAAGCGACACAAAGCGTTACAGGTCAAAAGAAGAAGAAGAAGAAGAAGAAGAAGAAGAAGAAGAAGAAGAAAAAGAAGAAGAAGAAGAAGAAGATGACGAAGAAGAAGAAGAAGAAGAAGATCATCTCCGTTGCTGTGACAAATTATTTACTCATGATGGCCACATGGATCTCAGTGTTAACTATACACCGGGTATTCGATATATACGGGCTCGATAAATGCAAATTCGCTCATATGCGACTAACCTAAATGTGCCAAGTATTCGTTTTATGCGAGAAAAATTCGTTCTTATGCGAGAAGCGGCGCTTGTGCGACTGGTTGGTAAGATATGGTGGCCGACTCGTACTAGAGGGCGGCGGGTGCAAATGTTTTCCCGCACTTTCTTCGCCTATAATTAACATTTTCCTCCCTCTGATCCTAAAGTTAATCCTCAGGTAGCTAATTATCAGCTTAAATCGTTTATTTGTACTAATGTGTTTTATTGTTCCTTGAGTGGTTTATTATTGTGAAACGGTGCCGGAATAAATAGTTAGACGGGTCGAAAACGGGTCGTGGAACATAATCCCCTATGATTAATGGGATGATAGGTTCGATATATGCGAATTCGCATTATGCGAGCTTTTTGCAGAACGTAGCCCTCGCATATAACGAATACCTGGTGTATTTTATCGTTATATTTCTTGGAAGATATAATCAAATAATAGCAATGAAATAGTTTACGTTTATAATATATGGCTCTATAGTACCTCTATGTAACTTGTGGCTACCAGATAGCAGGTGACTGAGTTGCCTATAGGGATGGAGGATCGGCTTGTTGAATATAGTAATTGTAACGGCAGCGTTATTAATGTCCAAAGATATATTTGGAAACAGTGACAAGTCAAAATATTAGGAGTCTACCCAGTTACGACTGTCAATGTATTTATATATTTTTTATGTGAATATTTCTCCCTCTCCTTATACACTATCTTATTTATTCTCTTCTATTTTAGGTCTAATTTGATGGTTTTTAGAAGACATTGATGTTGGAAAACCTATATTTATAACAAAAAAATATATTTAGCACAAAAATATGCATTAAAACACGCAAAAAATAGCATTTTGGTTGGAGAGCGAGGGGCACACTCGGCCTTACTTGGATGACTCATCGCCAAAGAATCCAGCAAGCTGTCAGGCCTTCTCTATATCGAGACGGCAATGGGTCAATGCGATATTTAAAGGAGTTGATTGTCTCCGCACTAACCACTAGCTCCTGCAGGAAGGCTGTTCCAGTGCCGGACGACTCGGTTCGAAAAATAACTCCTGCCGATGTCCGTAAAGCATCGCGTCCCTTGGATTGTTTTAACGTTGTTTCTTGTTCTTGGGCTAGGTTGTAGCGTGAAGAATTTTTAGTGATCGACATTGCTGAACTTGTTCATGAACTTGAAGACTTGTATCATGTCTCCCCGCAGTCGTCTATTTTCCAACGTGAAGAGGTCGAGTCGCTTGAGTCGTTCTTCGTAAGTTTGCGTTCTCAATGATGGTATCATTTTCGTGGTGCGTCGCTGTACTCTCTCGAGTAGTTCAATGTCTTTCTTGTAATTGGAAACCAAAACTGCACGGCGTATTCCAGGTGGGGCCTTACCAGCGAATAGCGAGAGGAGGAACACAAAGGAACACAAAGGAAGAACAAACAACAGCAGACTTGCTGGTCCTTACGAGGCTGTTTGTGACAAGCTACACTAACTATCTAATCAAAGGTGGAAGATGAAGGACAGCAAAGGCGAAGGAGGAGGAGGAGGATGAGGAGGAGGAGGAGGAAGAGGAGGAGGGAGCAGGGCGAGAGGAAAAGGAGGAGGAGGAGGAGGAAGGTGAGAGGAGGGAGAGGAATGAGGTAAGGTAAAAAAAACAAGACGGCCCACCTAACCCCCTCAACCCAACAACCTCACCACCACCTCACCTCACCCCGCACCCCGTCAACCCGACTCTAAGCCCACAAAACGCCCATCCCAGCCCTGCCTTTCCTTCCACCCCCTTCAGACCCAGCCTCACCCCAACCCCCTTCGGAGCGGTGTTCCATCAAGGTTTCGTCACGCATCCTGTGCCCACCCTCCCTTCACGACGACGAGTACGTGTGATGAAGGTCCGTGTTCCTGAGGCATGGAAGGCAAGTGACACACACACACACACACACACACACACACCCACACACACACACACACACACACACACAGTCCTCCTCAGAGAGAGAGAGAGAGAGAGAGAGAGAGAGAGAGAGAGAGAGAGAGAGAGAGAGAGAGAGAGAGAGAGAGACACCCCGCTCCATTATGTATATAAGAGTGTGATATCCCTGCCTCTGCGCCTTCCCTTCGTGTGTGTGTGTGTGTGTGTGTGTGTGTGTACTCAGATTAGTGGTGTGTAAAAAAGTCAAATTATCTCTCTCTCTCTCTCTCTCTCTCTCTCTCTCTCTCTCTCTCTCTCTCTCTCTCTCTGCCTTTCAACTTAGCGTCTCGGGGCGTCAGTTCGCCTCTTAGAAAAGCCTCTCGTAGAAGGATGGAAAGGCTTTCCGTGGACTGTTTTGTGATGCTGCTGATAGTTTTACGCGACTTCTGCACCATGAACGGAAAAAAAAATACTACTGGGACGACCTCTACCAGCGCCTTGCCAAACTACCACTACGCTCAGAAAGCTACCCATGGAAATTCTACTAACACAGCTACTATCAGCTCTTTGCCAAACTATCACTAGGGTCACAAAACTACCCATGGAAATAGTACTAAACACAGCAAGCTCCCAACGCCTTGTCGAACTATCACTAAACTCACAAAACTACCATGGAAATAATACTAAACACAGCCACTACCAGCGCCTTGCCAAACTATCACTAGGCTCACAAAACTACCCATGGAAATACTACTAGCACAACCTCTACCAGCGCCTTGCCAAACTATCACTAGGCTCACATAGCTACCCATGGAAGTACTTCTGACACAGCCACTAGCAAAGCCTAGTCAAACTGTCACTATGCTTATAACACTACCCATGGAAATAGTGTTAACACAACCTCTGACAAAGCCTTGTCAAACTATCACTAGGCTCATAACATTACCAATGGAAATAGTACTAACACAGCTACTACCAACGCCTTGTCAAACTATCACTAGGCACATAACACTACCCATGCAAATAGTGCTAATACAGCCTCTGCCAAAGCCTTGTCAAACTATCACTAGGCACATAGCACTACCCATGGAAACAGTGCAACCTTGTCAAACTATCACTAGGCCATAAACACTATCATGGAAATACTACTAACAAGGCTCATAACACTACTCATGGAAAGAGCACTTAGCACAGCCGCTAGCAACGCCTTGTCAAACTATCACTAGGCTCATAACACTACCCATGGAAATACTACTAACACAACCTCTGCCAAAGCCTTGTCAAACTATCACTGGGCTCATAAAACTACCCATGAAAACTGCTGACACAGCCTCTGCCAGAGCCACTTACCAAGGGCGCTATAGCCCTGAAATGGAGGAGAATACGGCTAACTAAATCTAGTGTCTTTGCCTCTTCATGTGCACTTTACTAATGTTTTCTTTCTACTTTTGTTTCGTTTCAAGTCGTTGCTTTTTCCACTTCCATCGCTCACAGCCTTTCCTGGCACTCCGACAGTCACTACATTTCTTCATCATACATTCTCCATAGTTTTCAGCTATTCTTTTTACCGTTGTTGTTTTTGTCTCTGTACCAATACTCTGTCAACTTTCATCGGTTTCGTTCCATCTGTCCACTCGTGAACGTAGATGTGGCACCTGCGCATTGTTAGTTCGTGATTGCGTGAGGATCAACTTGCTATTTCTAGTGATATATTTGTTTGAATGTTTGTGTATATAAAGAACCCTCAAGACCTCTTGTATAAACCGCGAACATGCTGATTGCAATAACAATATGCCAAACAAGCACACGAAAGTATGTACCCAAGGAAAAGAGAGTATAAGGTAGGTTCACCAGGGGGGGGGGCAAGGTACCTAAATTTGTCTCTTCTGCGCATGACGTCACGTGTAAGGACTGAAGGGTCCGGGCATGGAAGAGAGGTCAGTCTCGCGCGCTCCAGTCTCCTGACCTAAGCTCCTCACTCACTCAATGGGAAACTTAGCTAAAGCGTATTTTCTTTCAATATGCCAACTCTTTTTTTTTTTTTTTTTTTTTTACAGCTAAGGAGACAGTTCAAGGCCGTAAAGAAAAAAAGAAAAAAAAGGCCCGCTACTCACTGCTCCCGAACAGAGGTCAAGGGAGTGTCCAAAAACAGAGGTCAGTTTTGGGAGGAGAGGTGTCCTGATACCCTCCTCTTGAAAGAGTTCAAGTCGTAGGCAGGAGGAAATACAGATGAAGGAAGATTGTTCCAGAGTTTACCAGCGTGAGGGATGAAAGAGTGAAGATGCTGGTTGACTCTTGCATAAGGGGTTTGGACAGTATAGGGATGAGCATGAGTAGAAAGTCGTGTGCAGCGGGGCCGCGGGAGGAGGGGAGGCATGCAGTTAGCAAGTTCAGAAGAGCAGTCAGCATGAAAATATCGATAGAAGATAGAGAGGCAACATGGCGGCGGAATTTGAGAGGTAGAAGACTATCAGTACGAGGAGGAGAGCTGATGAGACGAATAGCCTTTGACCCCACTCTGTCAAGGAGAGCTGTGTGAGTGGACCCCCCCCCCCCCACACACACACACACACACATGAGATGCATACTCCATACGAGGGCGGACAAGACCCCTGTAAATGGATAGCAACTGAGCGGGGAAGAAGAACTGGCGGAGACGGTATGGAACGCACAGCCTCGAGGAAGCTGATTTAGTAAGAGATGAGATATGAAGTTTCCAGTTGAGATTTTGAGTTAAGGATAGACCGAGGATGTTTAGTGTTGAGGAAGGTGATAGCTGAGTGTTGTCAAAGAATAGGGGATAGTTGTTTGGAAGATTGTGTCGAGTGGATAGGTGGAGAAACTGTGTTTTTGAGGCGTTAAAGAACACCAGGTTCCTCTTGCCCCAATCGGAAATAATAGTAAGGTCTAAGGCTAAGCGTTCTGTTGCCTCCGGCCTTGAGTCGTTAAGTTACTGTATGATGGGTCTTTTATTAAAAGAGTTGAGTAATGCAGAGTGGAGTCATCGGCGTAAGAATGGAGAGGACAGTTCGTTTTGGAAAGAAGATCATCAAATTATGAACAACAGAAAGAGAGTGGGAGATAGGACAGAACCCTGTGGGACACCACTGTTAATAGGTTTAGGGGAAGAACAGTGACCGTCTACCACAGCAGAAATAGAACGGTCAGAAAGGAAACTGGAGACAAAGGTACAGAGAGAAGGATAGAAAACGAAGGAGGGTAGTTTGGAAAGCAAAGATTTGTGCCAGACCCTATCAAAAGCTTTTGATATGTCCAGCGCAATAGCAAAGGTTTCACCGAAACGACTAAGACAGGATGACCAAGAGACAGTCAGGAAGGCAAGGATATCACCAGTAGAACGCCCCTTGCGGAACCCATACTGGCGATCAGATAGAAGGTCAGAAGTGGAAAGGTGTTTTTTAATCTTCCGGTTAAGGATTGATTCAAAAGCTTTAGATAGACAAGAAAGTAAAGCTATAGGACGGTAGTTTGAGGGATTGGAACGGTCACCTTTCTTAGACACAGGCTGTATGAAGGCATAATTCCAGCAGGAAGGAAAGGTAGATGTTGACAGGCAGAGGCGAAAGAGTTTGACCAGGCAAGGTGACAGCACGGAGGCACAGTTTTTAAGGACAATAGGAGGCACTCCATCAGGTCCATAAGCCTTCTGAGGATTGAGGCCAGAGAGGGCATAGAAAACATCATTTTGAAGAATCTTTATAACAGGAATAAAAGAGTCAGAGGGGGGATGAGTAGGAGGAATATGCCCAGAACTGTCCATAGTGCAGTTTTTAGAAAAAGTTTGAGAGAAGAGTTCAGCCTTAGAGACAGATGAGACGGCAGTGTTGCCGTCAGGACTGAGGAGTGGAGGGAAAGATGACGAAGTGAAGTTGGAGATGTTTTTGGCTAGACGCCAGAAGTCACGGGAAGAGTTAGAGAAAGCAAGGTTTGGGCATTTTCTTTTAATGAAAGAATTTGGTTAGTCGAATAGATTTGGCATGATTCCGGGCAGAAATGTAAAGTTCATAATTAGCATTAGTTTGAAGGCTCTGGTACCTTTTATGAGCTACCTCTCTATCATTGACAGCATGAGAACAAGCGTGATTAAACCAAGGCTTTTTAGCGTGAGGAGTAGAGAAAGAACGTGGAATGTATGCCTCCATTCCAGAGACAATCACCTCTGTGATGCGCTGAGCACACACAGAGGGGTCTCTATCCTGGAAGCAATATTCATTCCACGGGAAATCGGAGAAGTACATCCTCAGGCCGTCCCACCGAGCTGAAGCAAAATGCCAGAAGCATCGCCTCTTTGGTGGGTCCAGAGGGTGTACAGGAGCGATAGGACAGGATGCAGAAATAAGATTGTGATCGGAGGAGCCCAACGGAGAGAACAGTTTGACAGAATAAGCAGAAGGGTTTGAGGTAAGGAAGAGGTCTAGAATGTTGGGCCTGTCTCCAAGACGGTCGGGACCAACTGCTCTAGATCGTTGAGGATAGAAAAGTTGTAGGCTTGTTCACCAGGCTGGTCAGTGAAAGAGGATGAAAGCCAAAGCTGGTGGTGAACATTGAAATCTCCTAGGATGGAGATTTCAGCGAAGGGAGAGTGGGTCAAGATGTCTCCACTTTAGAGTTCAAATAGTCAAAGAATTTTACATAGTTGGTAGAGTTAGGTGAGAGATAAACAGCACAGATGTATCTAGTAATAGAATAACAATGAAGTCTTAGCTAGATGGTGGAAAATTCAGAAGAGTCAAGGTCGTGGGCACGAGAGCAAGTGATGTCATTGCGTACGTAGACGCAACATCCAGCTTTGGATTGAAATTTAGGATAGAGATAGTAGGAGGGAACAGAATAGAGATTGCTGTCAGCAGCCTCAGAAACCTGTGTTTCGGTGAGGAAGGTGAGGTTTATAGGAAGAGAGATGGTGTTCCAAAGAATGAAAATTGGAACGAAGACCGCGAATGTTGCAGAAATTGAGAAGAAAGAGGTTCGAGGAGTTATCAAGACACCTCTCGGGTCGGCAGCCAGAAGGGGAGTCCTCCCTGAGGGAATTTGTGGTCCCCCCCCAGGCGGGGACTCCGAGGCATGATGTAGGTGTGCCATTTTGAAATTTGAATTTTGGGAAAAGGTGTATATGTTGTGTGAATGTAGTGTGGTGTGGATAGAGAGAGGATCTGTCTTTAGAGAGCATGCTGAACTACTCTCCGGTGTTGGTGAGACAATAGGGAAACGGTTAGTGAGGACATGGGAAGGTTCTTTGGAGGGCTTCAGCTCCCTTCTCATCTCCCATATATACCTCACCGGGAGTGGCTTGCGCCCGTTCGATAGGTGTCTTCCTACCTACTCCTATTACTGCGCGGATGTCGATCAGTTTCGGTGAATAATAAACACTGGTATAAAATTAGATGTTGGTCGCAGACCTTAGTTCACTGAGTATAGACCAGGCTACCTGTCATTCTCTTTAACCTTAAATTTACACGTTTCTTTAGACGTCTGCGCTAATATTTGCCGTACCAATATGGCGGTCGGCTGGCGACCATATACGCCAGTCAAGCGCGCGGTATCTACTCAAGCACAACTTTATTTCACGTGACGTCACACCCTGTGCCGAGCGGCCGGTGTGAACCTACTTCCCCTTCTCTTTACCTTGCTTGACCAAACAGATGTCAGATCATACTCGAACGATTCATGGCCTTTCAAATATCTATAATTCACCTCATTGTCAAATAGTACCTATAATTCACCTCATTGCAGTTACACAAAATATCATCTGGCTCTGCAAGCGCCTGTACATAAGAAATCTCGATGATTTGATGCATGTAAATAACACACTGGGTAACATTTGAAATAGGTTAGCCGCTAGCGTCACATTCAACATTTATTATTTACTATTTCATGATATTTCGAATAGTAATCGTTTTTTACATGCGATAAATTATAAAAAAAATCCCTTGACTTTCACTTGCAGAGCCATATGTCTTTTAATGTACCTGTAAAGATATGATATATAGGCATTTGAAAGGCCATAGATCGTTCGAGTATGATCCAAATGTACCGCCGATACCAGCTTATCTTTTCGTGTGCTTGGTTGGTAGATTTTAATTATTTATAGGATGCAAATCGGCGTGTTTGAGATTTATAAGGACTGATGTTTTCTTTGTGCACATGAACATTCCGTTATATTATATTATTGAAAAATTGCCTTGAATATCTATCACAACAGTTGATTTTCACGTTTTCACTAACTTAAAATACGTAGGTGCCACACCTATCAACATTCCCGCTTTGTTGATGAACAGATGAAATGAAACAGTCTATTGTGGCCGTGTGTGTGTGTGTGTGTGTGTGTGTGTGTGTGTGTTCATATATAAAAAAAGAGTGAAACGATTAGCGATATCAGCGAAAGACGAGTATTAGAGGGAAAAAAGAAAAGAAGAAAAAGAAAAAAGAGGAGAAGAGGAGGAGGATGAAGAAGAGGAAGAAGAAGAACAAGAACAAGAAAAAGAACAAGAAAAAAAGGAAAAAGGAAGAAGAAGAAGATGACAAAGAAGAAGAGAATGAAGATGAAGAAGAAGACATAAGAAAAAAGAAAGAGGAAGAGGACGAAGGTTCCTGATAAAATACAGAAATGAGTTAGAGAGGAGGAGGAGGAGGAGGTGGAGGAGGAATTGAAGGAGGAGGTGGAGGGGGAATTGAAGGAGGAGGAGGAGGATTGGTTATGAATAACAGGGTTGCCAGCTGGGAATAATAGGCTTGATATCGACATACTGTTGAATGTGTGTGTATATGTGTGTGTGTGTGTGTGTGTGTGAGAGAGAGAGAGAGAGAGAGAGAGAGAGAGAGAGAGAGAGAGAGAGAGAGAGAGAGAGAGGTTACTATAAAATTAGGCTTGCGCACACACACACACACACAGGTGACATATTTCCTTCCGTGGTCATAATTCCCAGCAAACTCTCGCGTTGTTTAGTTTTCTTGATGAAAAGAAGATTGCGTGCGATAGCGAGGGATGGTTTGGCACAGCCGACAACACACACACACAAAAAAAAAATATTCACTACACACACACACACACACACACACACACTATTCACTAGCCACAGACACACACACACACACACACACACACACACACCAGTCATTACACACACACACACACATACACACACCATTTACTACACACACACACACACACACACACACACACACACACACACACACACAACAAATGAAAGTAAAGGCTGGATATATGTAGATAAAAAAAATTATGGAGACGGGACTATTAGAGCTTAGCTCGAGCCCGGCAGACTACAAATTGGTAAATACAAATTCATAGGTAAATACACACTAAACAATACAGAGCCTAGGATCACTTGGCTCAACTTGTTGCAATATTTTTTTTTCTTTTTTTTTTCGCTCGTAATCTCTTTTTTTAGGGATGGCTGATTTATCTATTTGTTATTTATTATTTATTATCAAGTTTTCCTTCGGTTAGGTCCTGTTTTGGTTCAACTCGTTTTCGGAAATTGTTTTTTTTCTCTGATTACCATTGTCTTATTTTTGGGTCAATCTGTTTTTAAGGGAATTTTGTCTTATTTAGGTCGATTTCGGTAATTTTCTATCCTACTTCGGTCGGTTTCGTAAATGTTCTGCCTTGTTCCGGGCGATTTCGGTAACTTTTGGTCACATGTTTTGGTCAATTTCGGTAAATTTCCGTCTTATCAAGGTCGATTCAATGATCTGAAACCGTGAGCAGAAGAGGCTTTACAGTTACAGTAACAGCCTAATAAACGAGCGACCAGGTTGTTGCTATACAGCAGAGGTTAAAACAGTTCTTTAACAACAATATAGTTAGTAAGCAGAAGAAGCTTTAAGAATAATAGCCTAGTCAACGAGGCGACCAGGTTGTTACTGTACAGCAGAGTTTAAAATAGTTATTTAACAACAATATAGTTAGTAAGCAGAAGAGGCTTTAAGAATAATAGCCTAGTAAACGAGGCAACCAGGTTGTTACTGTACAGCAGTTTAAAATATTTCTTTAACAACAATAGTTAGTAAGCCGAAGAGGCTTTAAGAATAATAGCCTAGTTAACGAGGCGACCAGGTTGTCACTATACAGCGGAGCATAACAGTTCCTAAACAACAAAATAGTCAGTTAGTAAACAGCACCACTGACATTGCCAATATATAAACGATACAGACACAGCCAGCCCGCTGACACGTCGCCCGTCCATCGGTGGAAGTTGTAGACAAATGAATAAACAAATAAATCATTCGAATTCACTGGTTCGAAAGGGATGATAAGGTCCACGAGTACCATTAGCCTGCTACTGAGCGTTGCCTGGGGAGGTGCGCCCCCCCTTCTACCCCCCCCTCTCTCTCTCTCTCTCTCTCTCTCTCTCTCTCTCTCTCTCTCACACACACACACACACACACACACACAAACATTAATAGAAAAAAAATGGTTACGACGATGAATTACAAAATCAAAACACCAAATCACACACGAATACACACGCAATCATATAGTAAATCAAACACACACACACACACACAAACACACAAACACACACACACACACACACACAGGTGTACTCACGTGTGTCCTCGTCCTCCTCGGCCCGTCCTCTTCCTTGCCTTCCCCGGGGCGTGTTGCTGCTGAAGGACTACACACACACACACACACACACACACGCATAGTTTCCCTCCTGTAAGTTGTCTTCAGTACCTGCTAAACATACCAGTCAAGTTTTACTCCCACTCATCAACTCCACAAACACTCCACCCACTTCTGCTTCCCTTCCTCTTCCTCCCTCCTACTCTTCCCTCACACCTCCGCCTCGCTTACCCCTCCTCGTCCTCCTCCTTCCCTCGCTCCGTCTCTCCTCCTCCTCCTCCACCCCGTGCCCTCGTGTCTCGTCCGGGCAACACGGCAACACACGGGAACACAACACACGGCAACACGCGGCAACACAACACGGCAACACGCGGCAACACACGGGAACACAGCACACGGCAACACGCGGCAACACACGGGAACACAACACACAGCAACACGCGGCAACACACGGGAACACAACACACGGCAACACGCGGCAACACACGGAAACACAACACACGGCAACACGCGGAAACACACGGGAACACAACACACGGCAACACGCGGAAACACGGGAAAACAACACACGGCAACACGCGGCAACACACGGGAACACAACACACGGCAACACACGGGAACACAACACACGGCAACACGCGGCAACACACGGGAACACAACACACGGGAACACAACACACGGCA
This sequence comes from Eriocheir sinensis, assembly GCF_024679095.1. NCBI lineage: Eukaryota > Metazoa > Arthropoda > Malacostraca > Decapoda > Varunidae > Eriocheir > Eriocheir sinensis. Next base: position 3,858,412 of record NC_066519.1, read on the forward strand.
ACACGCGGGAACACAACAACGGCAACACACGGGAACACAGCACATGGCAACACGCGGCAACACACGGGAATGCAATACACGGCAACACGCGGCAACACACACACACACACACACAAAGCAGGCAACCCGCCATTATTAACGCCAGGTGGCAGTGTTGTCCCGGGCAGCATCTGGCAGTTATGGCGTCCTTGCTTGGTTGATTGCTGCTGGTTAATTGTTGCAAAAGTACACAGCACAGGAGAAGGGAGGAGCCCGCCACCCCGACCCCCAGGCAATACATAACAGCCCATATATCTAAGCGTCTCGGCCCCTCCGTTCCCCTGTTTGAAAAGCTTCTCGTGTAAGTTGCTGGGGTTTCTATGGTCAGTTTTGTAATCCTGGAGATTGTTTGACGCGATTTCTGCATCATGAACGGGGAAATCACCCATGAAAACCTGGTTAATTTCCCCTGTGGCCTTGGGAAATAGTCGTGGCGGGAGCCCGAGCCGTTTGGTAATGTGACCCGATGTGACTTGGAACGGTACAGAAAAAAAACGTGTACAATATCCGTATCACTCAGCCTTTGAGGGCTCCATTGTGTCGCTTTGGGATTTATAAAGCACAGTCTTAGTTTATTGGTAACGTTTTCGGCGGTAAGTTCTCCGAAAGCAACAGTGAAGATGGAGTAGAGGAGTATGATGATGCCTTCTTTGCTCCATAACGAACGAGTGCACAGCCGAAATAAATGTGATGAACACACACTCCATAGTCATCATAAAAATGTAATAGGAAACTCGTTTACCCCCGGTGTTAATAGCTGGAGGGTGTGTTTACGCCACTATTTTCCAGCAGATGTGTTCCGTGCTGCCACAGAATCGGCACAGCGGTGCCTCTTCTACCACCAGACGACGAGAAGGGCGGCTTTGTCCGTCTCCGAGTCCGCATGGCGAGTCTCCAGGTGTTGTTCGGGAAGCTTTGCCTCTGTAACGTCTTCCGCTGCGACCTTCAGTGTGCCACGCCGAGGAAACCACGCCCCCTGTGTCCATTCCAGACCAATGCCGAGACTCAGACCAAGACCCCGCCCCTCACTGCACCCATTTTAGTAGCACCGACCCGCGTGACTTCAGCCCCTATTGTGTCCATTTGAGACCCATGCCCAGACCAAGACCAAGACCCCGCCCCTCGCTGCACCCATTTCAGTAGCACCCGCCGCAGGATGGAGGCGGCCGCCGGTGCCTTGCTCGTGTGTACCAAAGCTGTGTGTTGACCTGTGATCGGCACGCCCGACGCTGCCCGCACCCCCTGCTGACGGGGCGGGCGCGGGGCAGCAGGCGGCCCTCGGAGACCCGTGAGTGGCGAGGGAATGGCCGACAGTTGTGTTTGTTGTGAGACGGGCGGCCACGTGTGTGTGTGTGTGTGTGTGTGTGTGTGTTACCCTTTACCTGCCGTGCAAGGCCTGGCCTGGCAATACTTGTTCCTGTGTTTGTTTCACAGTGTTACCAGCACCGCTTTACCCAGTACCTTAGTTACCTTGATTACTCTGTGTGTATTTATAATGTTGCTATTACGGTAGCCTGCCATAGCCTAGTCTAATCAAAGTCAAATTATAACAAGTCTGGTCACTTCCCGCAAAAATCTCGTCGGGCTCGCGCATGCCGTCACGTTGTCTTCAGAGGCGGGGGCCGTTGCGTGGGACAGTCAGTCTGCAACGAGACGGGGTTGGGTGCACAACGCTGACGTGAACTGGGATGCCTAATAAATGTGGTGTAGGTGGCTGCACATCCAATTATAAACACAAACGTGGAATTATGATTTTTTGTTAAATAAGAATGGTATACTTGGAGTTAATAAATAATTAATATAAAGAATGAAAATGTAGTATTCAGTGGACAAAAAAAAAATACAAGTCACCCATCAATTACTCCGGTTTCTGTCCGCGGACCATGGAGGATTATTGGTGGAGTCGACAGCAGCCCTTAAAAGTGAATCCGCAGAACTATCATTTTTAGGGCCGCGATGTAGTGGACACCTGTCAAGTGTCAGGTGGTCAGGTCAGGCTGCCCCTTAATGGTCTCGGCCAGGCTGCCAGGTGTTGTCAGATCACGTATTTATGAAATAGATCTACCGCAACAATAAATATACAGTACTCAAAAACACCACCATCATAATGAATGAGACGGGGTCTGGAGTTAACAACTAAGGTAGTGGACGTGAACTCTCACCCGGGTATCCCTCATCTTGCGGCAGTTCGGCTGCTTCGCCTCAATGAATGGGATCAGCGGGCCGTGTCAACTCCATCAATTCTACCTCCATGCCTCGGACCCACCGAGACATGACGTCACCTCTTTGCCACGCCTCTCGTTTCTCTTGCCACTTTAGTCAACTTCACAGCCTAATAATAGCCTATGTTAATACTTGCAATGTTTTTCCCACGGTCTTTTTCAACTTCATAGCCTAGCTTACTATTCGCACACTTGTAATTTTGCTATTACTGTCTTATTCAAGTTCAAGGCTAAGTTAATAGGCCAGTTTACTATTCGCATTATGATAATGTTATTACTACCTTATTCAAGTTCATGGCTTAGTAAATAGCCTAGTTTAGTATTTGCATAATTATAATGTTATTACTACGTTATTCAGGTTCATGGCTTACTTAAAAGCCTAGCTCACTACTCCCTTACATTTGTCTTTCCTTCTGTCTTAGTCAATGTGATATCTAAAGTAATAGTCTACTAAGCGTGTCAGGGGCCATCCATGTCACAGTTTTTCGAAAATAACATTTTAACAGTGTCGGACAAGGATGGTATTTTAGGAGAGGGTGTTTGAGACTCCGACTTAATTGGTAAAAATAGGCTTAGGTGCCAAATGTGGATGATTACGGCTCTTGTAGGAGCAATTTTAGGGTAAACTTCGCTAAAATATACGGGCACAGGTAGCGAGACTAGGCGTCGCCATCGCGTATGCATTCATGTCGTGACGTCGATGTGACGTTTAAAACTATGATGAAGCAGTAATCACCGAACCAAAAGGCATCTCTCTCTCTCTCTCTCTCTCTCTCTCTCTCTCTCTCACACACACACACACACACACACACACACACACAATAGTTCAGCACTATACATAGGGATGATGCTCATATGAAAATATTATTTGTGTAAAAGAGTTTTACTCGCAGGTAATTAATTATCCTTGGCATGGAAAACACGGCCTTTGGTGCTACATGGTGCATGCATATAACACAGTGCAGCGGTTGTTAACAATGTCACCACCACGCCGCTCCAGCTCTTAGTACGTCCCTCCACCCACCACCCGAGTTGGTTATTGGGTCTATCCCTCAAAGGCTATATGGTCATTCCGCTCACGCTCAGTACCTACCTCCACCCACCACCCGAGTACTTGGTCTATCCCTCAAGTGGGCTACATGTGTAGTGCGGCGACTATGCCTGATGAACGAGTCTCCCATAACCCAGTTAGCCAGTGGGGCACCTATTCGGCCGAGTCGGTAGGGAGTGGCTCTCTCGTCACGCTGGTCGCGGGTTCAATTCCAGACAGTCGGCGAATACCCTCTCCTGGTCTTGATTAATTTCTCGTGTTTCGATACACGCAGAGGATGTGTTGCAGAATAGTCAAAAGAAAAAGAGTAAACCTCGGGGCATGACAGTGGTGGCATATCGGTGGCCATCCTCTCCTGCAATTCTGTTGAGTTTTCCGGAAGGGGGTAATAGGTAGGATGGCCCATGCTCTCCGAGGGTAATAGAAAATGGGAGAATCGGAGGTATGTCTGAAAGGGACATTGTGGAGTTATGTCTCAAAGGGACATTGTCAAGACATAAATTAATCAGCATAGGGGTGAAGCCTCCCATAACCCACTTAGCCGGTGGGGTACCTCTTTGGCCGACTCGGTAGGGAGTGGCTCTCTCGTCACGCTGGTCGCGGGTTCAATCCCAGGCAGCCAGCGGATACCTTCTCCTGGCCTTGATTAAGTTCTCGTGTGTTTCGGTACACGCAGAGGACGTGTAGGAGAAAAGGAAAGAGAAAAAGAGTAACCCTCGGGGCATGACACATGGTCATTCCGCCCACGCTCAGTACGTCCCTCTACCCACCACCCGAGTACTTGGTCTATCCCAAAGACTAATCATGTCAAGTCTGTTCAGGCGCAGGAGAAGCGTGGCAAGAGGTGACGTCATACTGCCTCGGTAGGTCCGAGGCATTGAAGTAGAACTGGTGGAGTCGACACGGCCCGCTAATCCCATTCATTGAGGTGAAGCCGCCGAACTCTCATTTTTAGGGCCGCAAGATGAGGGATACCCGGGTGAGAGCTCACGTCCACTACCTTAGTTGTTAACTCCAGACCCCGTCTCATTCATTATGATGGTGGTGTATTTGAGTACTGTACATTTACTGATGCGGTAGATCTATTTCATAAATACCTGACCTGGCAGCCTGGCAGGTGTCCACAACAATGACAGCTCGGCGGATTCACTTTTTAGGGCTGATGTCGATTCCACAAATTCTACCTCCATGGTCCAAAGACAGAAAACGGAGTAATTGATGGGTGACTTGTATTTATTTTATTTTTGTCCACTGTATACTACCTTTTCAGTCATTCTATTATTTCTTTATTAACTCCAAGTATACCATTCTTATTTAACTGTGAAAAACAATTTCACATTTGTGTTTATAATTGGATGTGCAACCACCTACAGCACATTTATTAGGCATCCTGGTCCGCGTCAACGCTGTGCACCCGACCCCGTCTCGTTGCAGACTGACTCGGCTCCACGCAAAGGCCCCCGCCTCTGAAGGTAGTGTGAAGTCATGCGGGAGCCCGACGAAATTTTCGCGGGAAGTGACCAGACGTGTTATAATTAGATTTTGGTGAAGACAACTCCCCAACACAACGCAACACACGAACTGTACCTGTGTGCTGAGCATGTTTTTGCGGGCTGTTTCAGTGTTATCTTTTATTATTCTGTTCGTTTTGTTTTGCTCCTGGCTGCCTCCCTCGTAAAGAAAGATTAAAAAACTCAAGGTAATTAACTGTACCTGCGATTATTATGCCTCCGCGGTGCAGTGGTAGCGTCCCTTACTACGAATCTGCGGGCCCGAATTCGAATCCCGGCCTCGGCAGTCGGCGTTCAGACCACCCAGCTGCTTATCCTCCCTTTGAAGGCTGATCTATAAACGGGCACCTGGGAACACCTGGAGAAGGTACGCTGTGCTAACCCGGGTGTCACACTGGCACTGTGTCGGGTCAAGGGTTCTCCCACCACAGGCTCATTGGCCAACGGAGCGGAGATGAGCACCGCCGCCACGCGCGGTTGTAGTGTGTGCTCCCAGCTTCACCTTTTTTACAAATGAAGAACACTTGCTGAACATGCTGAACACACGAAAAAGTGTTCAGCAAAGCGACGTGGAAATTTGGTTGGGGACAGTGGTGGGCACGGCTCCGTTAATACGCTAACCGCTAATTAACGAAGCTAATTTTTTCGTTAGCTGATTAGCGTTTTCGCTAACTTTGGAAAGAGTTAGCGTACCTGTCAATTAGCTTCCGCTAAATGTAGTTCCTCCTCCGCTAACTTTAAGTCCAATAAGAAATTCATGCAGGTTTGTTCTTGTCTGTTGTTGGCAGACACAGCACCGAGCCATATGGCGCATTAATTCCAGGGCTTCCAGTTTGGGGTAAATTGCGTCTTAAAGTAGGGTTATTAGGGAAACTTTTTGGTACTTTAGGGTAATGCATCTTCCATTTCCAACTCTTTGAACTCGGGATTTAATAACAAGAATTCGATATTCGATATAAAAGTGTCAGTTATGGAAGAAAGTAAAAAATGCTTATATGTGCGGGAAATCTTGTGTAAAATATACGGATTTAGAATAAACTAGAGGCCTCTTTTTCTTCTTTTCTTGTTGTTGCTTGCTGGGCTCTTTATTCAGTTCAGCTGCGACGTTGTCACCATGTAGTCGCTTTCATTATTGTCGCCTTGTTTATCGTTATCGACGTCATGGAATTTTCTATGTCTAATTTACAACATTGATATTTCAGGTCGCTAGGTCTGTTTTTAAGGGGCTTAGAGCCAAAATACTAAACCGAAGCTAAATCCATACGAAAAAAATGCTAGCTGTTAGCTGTTAGTATTAGATTCCACTTATTTTTTTATCAGTTTAGCGGCTTAGAGTAAGCGAAGTTAACTTTTTAGTTAGTGGATTACAAGTTAGCGAAACTAACTTTTCGGTTAGAGGTGCCCACCAGTTGTTGGGGAGGTGTCTCGCTACTTCCCGCTCTCCTAATCCGAAGATTATGTACCTGAAGTGCATACTGAGGGAACACTTTTGATGGTTCCCGCTCTCTTAACCCGAAGATAATGTACCCGATGTGCATGCTGAGGGAGCACTTTTAATAGTTTACGCTCTCCTAACCCGAAGATAATGTACCTGATGTACACACTGAGGGAGCACTTTTAATAGTTCCCGCTCTCCTAACCCGAAGATAATGTACCTGATGTACACACTGAGGGAGCACTTTTAATAGTTTACGCTCTCCTAACCCGAAGATAATGTACCTGATGTACACACTGAGGGAACACTTTAAATAGTTCCCGCTCTCCTAATCAGAAGATAATGTACCTGATGTGCATACTGAGGGAACACAAACCCAAAGGTCGATGGACTAATTGGTGAACACAAGTCATTAATGAGCTTGACCTTGATGACTGTAGCTCAATAATGAGTGCTTTTGATGGGGAAGAGTTGCTAATTGGATTTGCTGTGTGCCGCTGATGTGTTTGTGTGTTGTTGAACGTTGGGAAGTACAAACAACGGTGAAGTATGCCCGTCGATGACATCTGCCAGTGACCGTGAGGGTGACGGCTCCCAGCCGCACCGCTAGGGCACTGCCAGGCCAGCGTGACCGGATTCTCGTGCTCAGGGGCCGGATTCACAAAGCGCTTACTACTTAGTGTAGGGCGTCAACAGCAAAGTGGCATTCACAAAAGCCGCAATAATAACTGTTGTTAAGCGCTCTAACGTCGGCATTCACAAAACATTGATGAACATTGCTTTGATCAGTTTCAAGCATAAAAAACTTTCCCAGCCACTTCAATAATGATATCCAAATAAAGTTACTGTTAAAACCGTAAAAGATCGATGTTTTCTTATAGGTACCTATGGGTGGGAAACCCTTACTCTGTTCCATGAACGTGAAAACTCATGAACTCCCGATTAATCTCCTTTCCGGCCTTTGGAAAGCATTGACGTGAAAGGTGGAAGCGTCTGAGTATACCGACGCAGCAGTCATTTTGCCGTCGACTGATTACAACGGCCAGCCCTCAGGGGTGCACCTTACCGTTCATAACACCTTTGGTAATGGTGTGGCGCCGCAGGCTGAGGAAAGGTGATATGAAGTGGCCTACGTGGAATGGCCCGAGGGAAAAAGTAATTGGAAGTGGAGTATGTGGAGTAAGCCGAGGTAAAAAGTAATTGGAAGTGGAGTATGTGGAATGTCCCAAGGAAAAAAGTAATTGGAAGTGGAGTATGTGGAAAAGGCCGAGGAAAAAAATAATTGGAAGTGGAGTATGTGGAATGACCCGAGGGAAAAAGCAATTGGAAGTGGAGTATGTGGAGTAAGCCGAGAAAAAAAGTATAGTGGAGTACGTGGAATAGGGCGAGGAAAAAAATAATTGGAAGTGGAGTATGTGGAATAGGGTGAGGAAAAAAGCAATTGGAAGTGGAGTATGTGGAATGGACCGAGGAAAAAAGTAATGGGAAGTGGAGTATGTGGAATAGGCCGAGGAAAAAATATAATTGGAAGTGGAGTATGTGGAATGGACCGAGGAAAAAGTAATGGGAAGTGGAGTATGTGGAATAGGCCGAGAAAAAAAGTAATGGGAAGTGGAGTATGTGGAATGGTCCGAGGAAAAAAGTAATGGGAAGTGGAGTATGTGGAATGGACCGAGGAAAAAAGCAATTGGAAGTGGAGTATGTGGATTGGACCGAGGAAAAAAGTAATGGGAAGTGGAGTATGTGGAATAGGCCGAGAAAAAAAGTAATGGGAAGTGGAGTATGTGGAATGGTCCGAGGAAAAATGTAATGGGAAGTGGAGTATGTGGAATGGACCGAGGAAAAAAACAATTGGAAATGGACTATGTGGGATGGACCGAGGAAAAAAGTAATGGGAAGTGGAGTATGTGGAATGGACCGAGGAAAAAAGCAATTGGAAGTGGAGTATGTGGAATGGACCGAGGAAAAATATCATTGGAAGTGGAGTATGTGGAATGGACCGAGGAAAAATATAATTAGAAGTGGAGTATGTGGAATGGACCGATGAAAAAAAAGTAATTGTAAGTGGAGTATGTGGAATGAGCCGAGGAAAAAGTAATTGTAAGTGGAGTATGTGGAATAGGCCGATGAAAAAAGTAATTGGAAGTGGAATAGGCCGAAAAAAACAGTAAGTGGAGTACATGGCGTTTCAGGGAAGGCCGACAACAGTGTGGCAGCGGCCGTTGTTGTCTTTTTCTCGGAAAAGGAAATGGCATCCACCTCTTGGCGCGTTCGAACTTTTCTCTTTTCTTCGTTCCTCGTTCCTTGTCTTTTCTCTGCTCCTACTTCCTCCAGTGTGATTTGGAAGGTACATTAAAAAGGTTATTCACACACACACACACACAGACAGACACACACACACACACACACACACACACACACACACACACACACACACACAGACAGACACACACACACACACACACACACACACACACACACACACACACACACACACACACACACACACAAAGAATTAATGAACATGAATTAATTAATCAGACCTGTAACACTACCCCCCCCCCCAATCTCTCTCTCTCTCTCTCTCTCTCTCTCTGACTCAGTTTCATATTTTTCTTCACCCTCTTCCTCTTTCTCTCTTCCTTCTTCTCTTTTTCCCTTCCGGCGTGTTTTTCTCTTTTCCTTCCTTCTGTTTCCCTTTCCTTCTTCCTTGTTTCCTTCTTCCATGTCGTCTCCTCTGTCTACCTTCTCTACCTTCTCTCTCTTTCTCTTCCCATCTTTATCTCAATTCTGTCTCCTCTTTGTTATCCCACCTGTCGCCACCACCAACATAACCCCCCCCCCCCCCAACACACAACACCACCCCCACCACCACCACCACATCACCACCATCCCCACCACACCACTACCAACACCACCCCACCACCACCACCACCACCACGGCACCACCATCACCACCACACCACTACCACCACCACCACCACCACAATCATCACCACCACAGAACCACCATCACCACCAAACCACTACCAACACACCACCACCATCACCAACATCACCACGGCACCACCACCACACCACCACCACTCCACCACACCACCACAACCACCACACCACTACCGGCACTACCACACCAACACCACACCACCACAAACACCACACCACTACCATCACCACCACACCACCACAACCACCACCACCACAGCACCATCATCACCACCACACCACTACCAACACCAACACACCAACACCACTCCACCACAACACCACACCACCACCCACACCACAACACCACCACCACCACACCACCACACCACCACAACCACCACCACAACCACAGCACCACCATCGCCACCACCACCACACCACTACCAACACCACCACACCACCATCATTCCACCAGCACCGCCACACCACCACATCACCACCACCACTCCACCAGCACACCACCACAACCACCACCACCACAGCACCACCATCACCACCACCACCATCACCACCACACCACCACCTCCACAGCATCACCATCACCAGCACCACTCCACCAGCACCACCACCCCGCTACAACCACCACCACCACACCACCACAACCACCACCACCACCACAGCACCACCACTATCACACCACCACCACACCACCACCATCACCACCACTCCACGACAACCATCACCACCACAGCACCATTATCACCACCACACCACCACCACCACCACCATACCACCATCACACCACCATCACACCACCACCACACCACCACCATCATCACATCACCACCATCACCACCGCACCACATCCACACCACCACCATCATCACATCACCACCATCACCACCGCACCACATCCACACCACCACCACCACCACCACACCACCACCATCACCACCGCACCACATCCACACCACCACCATCACACCACCACCACCACCACCATCACACCACCACCACACCACCACCACCACCATCATCACACCACCACCACACCACCACCACCACCACCATCACACCACCACCACACCACCACCACTATAACACCACCACCACACCACCACCATCACCACCACATTACCACCACCACCACCAACGCACCACCACCAGTAGAGGTGCACTTCCTCCATCTTATCATGCAACAACCGGGCGACGCTGTTTTCTGGTTTTCTCGAGTTCCGCGGAATTATCAAATTCAACCGCCGGGACCTCAGTTTTGGAGAGTTCGGTCGGCCGAATTATCAGTTTTCCTGGAGTTCCGGTTCCGGCCGGAATTATCACGCAACAACCGGCCGGACCCTCAGTTTTCCTGGAGTTCCGGTTCCGGCCGGAATTATCACGCAACAACCGGCCTGACCCTCAGTTTTCCTGGAGTTCCGGTTCCGGCCGGAATTATCACGCAACAACCGGCCTGACCCTCAGTTTTCCTGGAGTTCCGGTTCCGGCCGGAATTATCACGCAACAACCGGCCTGACCCTCAGTTTTCCTGGAGTTCCGGTTCCGGCCGGAATTATCACTAAACAACCGGCCTGACCCTCAGTTTTCCTGGAGTTCCGATTCCGGCCGGAACTATCACAAAACAACCGGCCGGACCCTCTGTTTTCCCGGAGTTCCGGTTCCGGCCGGAACTATCACAAAACAACCGGCCGGAACCGGAACTTTTACTTTGCGTCTCAGCAGTTATCAAACTGTTTACATTTCTCAACTCTAACTTCCGGCATTTCCTTCTGGCCTTGATGTTTCTCAACTCTTCATTTACATATTATTTTCAAAAAACGTGTAATGGTTAATATTATACTGTAGTTATATTTTAAAAACTCTCTCTCTCTCTCTCTCTCTCTCTGCTGTACACCCTGCCTGGTTAAACTCTTTCGCCTCTGCCTGTCAACATCTACCTTTCCTTCCTGCTAGAAGTATGCCTTCATACAGCCTATGCCTAAGAAGGGTGACCGTTCCAATCCCTCAAACTACTGCCCTATAGCTTTGCTTTCTAGTCTATCTAAAATTTTTGAATCAATCCTTAACCGGAAGATTGAAAAGCACCTTTCCACTTCTGATCTTCTATCTGATCGCCTGTATGGGTTCCGCAAAGGGTGGTCTACTGGTGATCTCCTTGCCTTCCTAACTGACTTGGTCATCCTCTCTTAGCCGTTTCGGTGAAACCTTTGCTATTGCGCTGGACATAGCAAAAGCCCTTGATGGGATCTGGCACAAATCTTTGCTTTCCAAACTACCTTCCTACGGTTTCTATCCTTCTCTCTATACCTTTATCTCAAGTTTCCTCTCTGACCGTTCTATTTCTGCTGTGGTAGATGGTCACTGTTCTTCTTATAAACCTATTAATAGTGGTGTTCCGCAGGGTTCTGTCCTATCTCTCACTCTCTTTCTGTTGTTCATTGATGATCTTCTTTCCAAAACGAACTGTCCTATCCATTCATACGCCGATGACTCTATTCTGCATTACTCAACTTTTTTTAATAGAAGACCCACCCAACAGGAACTAAACGATTCCAAGCTGGAGGCAGCAGAACGCTCAGCCGCAGACCTTACTATTATTTCCGGTTGGAGCATGAAGAAACTGATGTCCTTCAACGCCTCAAAAACACAGTTTCTCCAAGTATCCACTCGACACAATCTTCCAAACAACTATCCGCTGCGATGACGAGTCCAGTCCGTGATCAGACCATGGTAAATTACACATGCGCGCGAACACAGAAGGCTTATGGACCTGATGGAGTGCCTCCTATTGTCCTTAAAAACTGTGCCTCCGTGCTGTCACCCTGCCTGGTCAAACTCTTTCGCCTCTGCCTGTCAACATCTACCTTTCCTTCTTGCTGGAAGTATGCCTTCATACAGCCTGTGCCTAAGAAGGGTGACCGCTCCAATCCCTCAAACTACCGTCCTATAGCTTTACTTTCTTGTCTATCTAAAGCTTTTGAATCAATCCTTAACCGGAAGATTCAGAAGCACCTTTCCACTTCTGACCTTCTATCTGATCGCCAGTATGGGTTCCGCAAGGGGCGTTCTACTGGTGATCTCCTAGCCTTCTTAACTGACTCTTGGTCATCCTCTCTTAGCCGTTTCGGTGAAACTTTTGCTATTGCGCTGGACATATCAAAAGCTTTTGATAGGGTCTGGCACAAATCTTTGCTTTCTAAACTACCCTCCTACGGTTTCTATCCTTTTCATTGTACCATTATCTCCAGTTTACTTTCTTTCAGTTATATTTCTGGCTTGGTAGTCGGTCACTGTTCTTCACCTAAATCTATTAAAAGTGGTGTCACACAGGGTTCTGTACTATCTCCCACTCTTTTTATGTTGTTCATTGATGATCTTCTTTCCTAAACGAACTGTCCTATCCATTCCTACGCCGATGATTCCACTCTGCATTACTCAACTTCTTTTAATAGAAGACCCACCCTTCAGGAACTTAACGACTCAAGGCTGGAGGCTGCAGAACGCTTAGCCTCAGCCCTTACTATTATTTCCGATTGGGGCAAGAAGAACCTGGTGTCCTTCATCGCCTCACAAACACAGTTTCTCCACCTATCCACTCGACACAATCTTCCAAACAACTATCCCCTATTCTTTGACAACACCCAGCTATCACCTTCCTCAACACTAAACATCCTCGGTCTATCCTTAACTCAAAATCTCAACTGGAAACTTCATATCTCATCTCTTACTAAATCAGCTTCCTCGAGGCTGGGCGTTCTGTACCGTCTCCGCCAGTTCTTTTCCCCTGCACAGTTGCTGTCCATATACAGGGGCCTTGTCCGCCCTCGTATGGAGTATGCATCTCATGTGTAAGGGGGCTCCACTCACACAGCTCTTCTGGACAGAGTGGAGGCTAAGGCTCTTCGTCTCATCAGCTCTCCTCCTCATACTGATAGTCTTTTACCTCTTAAATTCCGCCGCAATGTTGCCTCTCTTTCTATCTTCTATCGATATTTCCACGCTGACTGCTCTTCTGAACTTGCTAACTGCATGCCTCCCCCCCTCCCGCGGCCCCGCTGCACTCGATTTTCTACTCATGCTCATCCCTATACTGTCCAAACCCCTTATGCAAGAGTTAAGCAGCATCTTCACTCTTTCATCCCCCACGCTGGTAAACTCTGGAACAATCTTCCTTCATCTGTATTTCCTCCTGCCTACGACTTGAACTCTTTCAAGAGGAGGGTATCAGGACACCTCTCCTCCCGTATATGATCTTCCTTTCGGCCACCTCTTTTGTTTCTTTTTTAGGAGCAGCGAGTAGCGGGCTTTTTTTTATTATTGTTTTCTTTTTTTGTGTGCCCTTGAGCTGCCTCCTCTGTTGTAAAAAAAAAAAAAAAAAAAGGCACAGGCTGTATGAAGGCATACTTCCAGCAAGAAGGAAAGGTAGATGTTGACAGGCAGAAGCGAAAGAGTTTGACCAGGCAGGGTGACAGCACGGAGGCACAGTTTTTAAGGACAATAGGAGGCACTCCATCAGGTTCATAAGCCTTCTGAGGATTGAGGCCAGAGAGGGCATAGAAAACATCATTTTGAAGAATCTTTATAACAGGCATAAAGGAGTCAGAGGGGGGATGAGTAGGAGGAATATGCCCAGAATCGTCCAGAGTGGAGTTTTTAAAAAAAGTTTGAGAGAAGAGTTCAGCCTTAGAGATAGATGAGACGGCAGTGTTGCCGTCAGGACTGAGGAGTGGAGGGAAAGATGAAGAAGTGAAGTTGGAGGAGATGTTTTTGGCTAGATGCCAGAAGTCACGGGAAGAGTTAGAGAAAGCAAGGTTTTGGCATTTTCTGTTAATGAAAGAATTTTTGGTTAGTCGGAGAATAGATTTGGCACGATTTCGGGCAGAAATGTAAAGTTCATAATTAGCATTAGTTTGAAGGCTGTGGTACCTTTTGTGAGCTACCTCTCTATCATTGACAGCACGAGAACCAGCGTGATTAAACCAAGGCTTTTTAGCGTGAGGAGTAGAGAAAGAACGAGGAATGTATGCCTCCAATCCAGAGACAATCACCTCTGTGATGCGCTGAGCACACACCAAGAGAGATCTCTATCCTGGAAGCAATAATCATTCCACGGAATGGAAAAGTACATCCTCAGGTCGTCCCACCGAGCTGAAGCAAAATGCCAGAAGCATCGCCTCTTTGGTGGGTCCAGAGGTGTACAGGAGCGATAGGACAGGATGCAGAAATAAGATTGTGATCGGAGGAGCCCAACGGAGAACAGTTTGACAAAATAAGCAGAAGGGTTTGAGGTAAGTAAGAGGTCTAGAATGTTGGGCCGATCTCCAAGACGGTCGGGAATATGTGTAGGGTGCTGGACCAACTACTCTAGGTCGTTGAGGATAGCAAAGTTGTAGGCTTGTTCACCAGGATGGTCAGTGAAAGAGGATGAAAGCCAAAGCTGGTAGGAACATTGAAATCTCCTAGGATGGAGATTTCAGCGAAGGAGAGGGTCAAGATGTGCTCCACTTTAGAATTCAAATAGTCAAAGAATTTTACATAGTTGGTAGAGTTAGGTGAGAGATAAACAGCACAGATGTATTTATTAATAGAATGACAATGAAGTCTTAGCCAGATGGTGGAAAATTCAGAAGAGCCAAGGTCGTGGGCACGAGAGCAAGTGATGTCGTTGCGAACGTAGGCGCAACATCCAGCTTTGGATTGAAATTTAGGATAGAGATAGTAGGAGGGAACAGAGTAGAGATTGCTGTCAGTAGCCTCAGAAACCTGTGTTTCGGTAAGGAAGAGAAGGTGAGGTTTAGAGAAGGAGAGATGATGTTCCACAGAATGAAAATTAGAGCGAAGACCGCGAATGTTGCAGAAATTGAGAAGAAAGAGGTTCGAGGAGTTATCAAGACACCTCTCGGGTCGGCAGCCAGAAGGGGAGTCCTCCCTGGGGGAATTTGTGGTCTCCCCCCCAGGCGGGGACTCCGAGGCTTGGTGTAGATGCCCTTTGCTTTCCAAATCCCTTACGTAAGAGTTAACCAGCATCTTCAGTCTTTCATCCCTCACGCTGGTAAACTATGGAACAATCTTTATTCATCTGTATTTCCTCCTGCCTACGACTTGAACTTTTTCAAGAGGAGGGTATCAGGACACCTCTCCTCCCGAAATTGACCTATCTCTCGGCCACTCCCCTAACTCTTTTTAGGAGCAGTGAGTAGCGGGCTTTTTTCACATTTGTTTCCTTTTTATGCCCTTGAACTGACTCCTTGGCTGGAGAAAAAAAAGAAAAAATAAATATATATATATATCTATAGATATATATATATATATATATATATATATATATATATATATATATATATATATATATATATATATATGTATATACTATAGTGTGGAATATTTAATCATACAAGTTTTCTAGTTCCGGTTCCGGCCGGAACTTGATGCAGTGTTCCGGTGCATCCCTAACCGCCATCACCAGTAGTAATGTACTTAGACCCAAAGTATTTCAAAATTACCAAGTACATTGAAGTACAAACAAGTACATTGTATTTAATGAAATGTTGTATACTGTATACCTTTGTGATGATACTATTGGGTAAATACGTACATTGAGTGTTATGATATTGTAGTGTACTATTATTATATCTCATTACTGTGTATAGACGAAAACTACTAACTTTTGTGCTTCACGAATCTGTAACAGGAACGTTTTTATCATATAAAGTACCTGCACCTAAGTACTATGACATGTACGTGGAATTGGACCAAAGTACGTAACAAAGTGACTGTACTTGTACTTGTACTTGAGAAATATCCAGGTACTTGGACTTGGACTTAAGTACAGTCGCCTGTACTTGGACTCAACCCTGATTACCACACCCCTGTTCCTCCCATTGTTGGTATATTATTCCGGTGCATCCCTAGCCACCATTACCACCATTAACACACTTCTGTTCCTCCCGTTGCTGCAGGGTGCCACATCACCACCGGGGAACAAACAGGGGGTAGAGATGGAAGGGAGGAGGTGCTTGGTGCAAGGCGCTCGCTCCTTCTCAACCCCCGATTTGCCTTCCACGTCCTCTCTCTCTCTCTCTCTCTCTTCCCCTCCCCCTTCATCCTCTCCCCTTCTCAACCCCCCTCCGTCCCCTTACATTTCCTGGCAATCCCTCCCCCGCCCTCTCACTGCCCTCCCCTTCCCTGTCTCTCCATCCCCCTCCCTTCCCTTCCTTCCCCCCGTCCCTCTCCCCCCCCCCCCTCCCCCGGCTCATGTGTCCCCGTGTCCTCTTCCCCTGGCCAGCGCTACCTTGGTGAGTGTTGTTGTTGTTGTTGTTGTTGTTGTTGTTGTTGTTGTTGCTTGGCTGCTGGGGGACGGGTGGGTGTTGGTAGGGGGAGGGGGTCAGAGGGTGGCCGGGTCAGGGTTCGAATGCCAGTGTGTTGCCAGGAAGGAGATATGATAAAGAGTTTGTCGTGAGGTGTCCGCCAAGGTTGTTTTGTCCCCCCTCTCATATTCCTCGCCTTAATTTGCCGTCAGTGTTTCTTTTGTCTTTTGTTCTTCGCGTCTTCCAGCGCCATGTTGCTCATTAGTTCTTGGAGCGGGACAACTTTACTTATTTATTATTTTACCTATTTATTTGTTTTACTTATTTATTTAATTTACTTATTTTTTTATTCTGGTTTATTTATTTATTTATTTATTTATTTATTTATTTATTTATTTATTTATTTTTTTTTTTTTTTTTTGCCCTGAGCGTCGCGGTCTCTCGGCGACACTTTCCTGCGTGTGTTGCCGCCTGTCTTCTCCTCTGCAAAGTCTTTTTTAATTTAATTTCTGCAGCCTTATGTCGTGGTAATATTTCCATGCCTGATTATTGTTTGAGAATACAAAGGAATGGGAAGAGGGGATGGAAATGGAGGAGGAGGAGGAGGAGGAAACTAACAAAGTATTTCGAAAATTTTCTATAAGACCAGAATTAGCTATGCCATGATTATAATTCTCTCTCTCTCTCTCTCTCTCTCTCTCTCTCTCTCTCTCTCTCTCTCTCTCTCTCTCTCTCTCTCTCTCTCTCTCTCTCTCGTCTTCTTATCACTCACTTTTCCTGTTTTCTTCTCTGGCCTCACACTAAAAGTTATCATGGCGCCATGCGATCACCGATGGTGGGCTGGAATGGGTGTGGCGGGGTGCAGGGGGAGAGGTTGTGGCAGAGTGAGGGGGAAGGGGTGTGGGGGTGCAGGGGAGGGTTATGGCAGAGTGAGGGGAAGAGGTGTGGCAGGGGAGGGGTTGTGGCAGAGTGAGGGGAAGGGGTGTGTGGGGTGCAGGGGAGGGGTTGTGGCAGAGTGAGGGGAAGGGGTGTGGGGTGCACGGGGAGGGGTTGTGGCAGAGTGGGGAAGGGGTGTGTGGGGTGCAGGGGGAGGGGTTGTGGCAGAGTGAGGGGGAAGGGGTGTGGCGGGGTGCAGGGGGAGAGGTTGTGGCAGAGTGAGGGGGAAGGGATGTGGCGGGGTGCAGGGGGAGGGGTTGTGGCAGAGGGAGGGGAAGGGGTGTGGGGAGGGGAGGGAGGGGCTGTGGCAGAGTGAGGGGAAGGGGTGTGGGGATGGGGGGAGGTTGTGGCAGAGTGAGGGGAAGGGTGTGGCAGGGGTGCAGGGGAGGAGGAAGGGGGTGGCGGGGAGGGGGTTGTGGCAGAGTGAGGGGAAAGGGTGGCGGTGGGAGGGGGGAGGGGTTGTGGCAGAGTAAGGGGGAAGGGGTGTAGCGGGGGGTTGATTGAGGGGTTGTGGCAGTGGGAGGAGGAAGCGGTGTGACGGGATGTTGGTTAAGGGGTTGTGGCAGTGGGAGTGGGAAGGGGTGTGGCGGGGGGCGGGGAGGGGTTGTGGCAGTGGAAGGAGGAAGGGGGTTGGCAGGGGGCGGGGGAGGGGTTGTGGCAGAGTGAGGGGGAAGGGGTGTGGCGGGGTGCGGGGGAGGTGGTGAAGAAGAGGACTGACAGCAATAAGTTTTCTTTTTTCCTCTTTATGATCATAAATCCAGGTAATGCAGTTCACAGTGGGTTTTTTTCTGCTGCTGTTTTTTTGTTGCGTCTTGTTGAGGGGTGTGTGAGGAGTGGCTGGGGGCGTGACGGGGCGGGACGATTAGGCGTGACTGTGGCAATTATGATGATGCTAATAATGACAGTAACAACGAGTGTGTGGTGGTCGACCGAGGGAGGCGAGGCAAGGCGAGCCGCGCTGACCTGATGAGTGGGAGGCGTGGCAGGATGGGAAGGGGGAGTGGGAGGGAGTTGTGGGAGGAGGGGGAGGGGGAAGGGGTTTAGGAGGGAGAAGAGGGAGGAGGGGAGGGAGTAGTGTGGAGAGGGGGAGGGAGTAGTGGCTAGTGGAGGGAAGTGTTGCCACGCGTTGCTTGTGGTGCTTGGTTGAAATGTCGATGTTGTTTATCCTGATGGTTTTTTTTTAATGTTTTGTTATTGTTGTTGTTTTGTTGACGTTATGTTGATGCTTTCTACAACTGTTCCTACTACTGCTACTCCCAATAAAAGTAATAATAATAGTAAAAATAATAATAATTTTTATTATTATTATTATTATAATAGTAATATGTTATAATTATAATCTTGTCACTCCCCGTCCACCTCTTGTTACATTTACTACTATTACTACTACTACGAGTACTACCACTACTACTACTACTACTACTACTACTACTACTACTACTACTACTACTACTACGGCTGCTGCTGTTGCTACATCTTCACGGATAACATTTATGTTCATACGTTTTTCTCTTAATTTATTTTTCCTTCCGTTAAGATTTCTAAGAAGTCACCGGAGCCATCTTGGATACCACTGTCGGGTAAACTAAAGCTGATGTTTAAATATGTTTGTAGTGTGTTGGCGAAACTACTGGTCCAAGCTTCACTATACTGCTTTACTTAGCCTGTAATGTAGGGTTTGCCGCTCACTCTTTGTGCACGCTCTGTTTTGTATCAGGGGCCAATTCTTACTGGCACATTTTTGTGCACGCCCTGTTTTGTATCAAGGGCCAAGTCTTATTGGCACCTTTTTATGCACGCTCTGTTTTGTATCAAGGGCCAAGTCTTACTGGCACCTTTGTGCACGCTCTGTTTTGTATCAAGGGCCAAGTCTTACTGGCACCTTTTTGTGCACGCCCTGTTTTGTATCAAGGGCCAAGTCTTACTGGCACCTTTTTGTGCACGCCCTGTTTTGTATCAAGGGCCAAGTCTTACTGGCACCTTTTTGTGCACGCCCTGTTTTGTATCAAGGGCCAAGTCTTACTGGCACCTTTTTGTGCACGCTCTGTTTTGTATCAAGGGCCAAGTCTTACTGGCACCTTTTTGTGCACGCTCTGTTTTGTATCAAGGGCCAAGTCTTACTGGCACCTTTTTGTGCACGCTCTGTTTTGTATCAAGGGCCAAGTCTTATTGGCACCTTTTTGTGCACGCTCTGTTTTGTATCAAGGGCCAAGTCTTACTGGCACCTTTTTGTGCACGCTCTGTTTTGTATCAAGGGCCAAGTCTTACTGGCACCTTTTTGTGCACGCTCTGTTTTGTATCAAGGGCCAAGTCTTACTGGCACCTTTTTGTGCACGCTCTGTTTTGTATCAATGGCCAAGTCTTACTGGCACCTTTTTGTGCACGCTCTGTTTTGTATCAAGGGCCAAGTCTTACTGGCACCTTTTTGTGCACGCTCTGTTTTGTATCAAGGGCCAGGTCTTATTGGCACCTTTTTGTGCACGCTCTGTTTTGTATCAAGGGCCAAGTCTTACTGGCACCTTTTTGTGCACGCTCTGTTTTGTATCAAGGGCCAGGTCTTACTGGCACCTTTTTGTGCACGCTCTGTTTTGTATCAAGGGCCAAGTCTTACTGGCACCTTTTTGTGCACGCCCTGTTTTGTATCAAGGGCCAAGTCTTACTGGCACCTTTTTGTGCACGCTCTGTTTTGTATCAAGGGCCAAGTCTTACTGGCACCTTTTTGTGCACGCCCTGTTTTGTATCAAGGGCCAAGTCTTACTGGCACCTTTTTGTGCACGCTCTGTTTTGTATCAAGGGCCAAGTCTTATTGGCACCTTTTTGTGCACGCTCTGTTTTGTATCAAGGGCCAAGTCTTATTGGCACCTTTTTGTGCACGCTCTGTTTTGTATCAAGGGCCAAGTCTTATTGGCACCTTTTTGTGCACGCTCTGTTTTGTATCAAGGGCCAAGTCTTATTGGCACCTTTTTGTGCACGCTCTGTTTTGTATCAAGGGCCAAGTCTTACTGGCACCTTTTTGTGCACGCTCTGTTTTGTATCAAGTGCCATGTCTTAATGGCACCTTTTTGTGCACGCTCTGTTTTGTATCAAGGGCCAAGTCTTACTGGCACCTTTTTGTGCACGCTCTGTTTTGTATCAAGGGCCAAGTCTTACTGGCACCTTTTTGTGCACGCTCTGTTTTGTATCAAGGGCCAGGTCTTATTGGCACCTTTTTGTGCACGCTCTGTTTTGTATCAGGGGCCAGGTCTTATTGGCACCTTTTTGTGCACGCTCTGTTTTGTATCAAGGGCCAGGTCTTATTGGCACATTTTTGTTAACGCTCTGTTTTGTATCAAGGGCCAGGTCTTACTGGCACCTTTTTGTGCACGCTCTGTTTTGTATCAGGGGCCAGGTCTTACTGGCACCTTTTTGTGCACGCTCTGTTTTGTATCAAGGGCCAAGTCTTACTGGCACCTTTTTGTGCACGCTCTGTTTTGTATCAAGGGCCAGGTCTTACTGGCACCTTTTTGTGCACGCTCTGTTTTGTATCAAGGGCCAGGTCTTACTGGCACCTTTTTGTGCACGCCCTGTTTTTTATCACTGTTTTTTCTTACTTAGGCAATATTTTATTGGTTTTATACCGACGCCAAATGAGAATTACCTTATTTTAGCTCATTACCCTTTTTAAAATAATTCTTTACGCTTCGTCATTTAAAGTATACTATTTACGTGACTTTCTTTACTATATTTTAAGTTGACTTTTAGACAATGTCTGTATCCTAATTTATGTGATGTGTAATAACCGCTGTCCCGTGGAAATATACCAATTTGTACTCTCTCTCTCTCTCTCTCTCTCTCTCTCTCTCTCTCTCTCTCTCTCTCTCTCTCTCTCTCTCTCTCATAAATCCTTGCTGCTCTTTGAAGAACTTGGGCATATACGTTGACACTCACGTGGCTTTTGACACGAATGTTGCCAAAATCAGCAGCAAGATTTTTAGCACCATAACATGTGTAAATCGTATCAAAGACAACTTCAACAAAAATGCAAGATATACAGTAAAACAATCACGTTTGTTAAGTGTTATCAATTACTGCATACAGACATGAGGGACAACACACACAACACAAATACAACAGATACAAAAGCTTCAGTATTTTGCCGCAAAAGACGCACTCGGCGGCGGTGCTAAGCATGACCACGCGACACCCTTCCTAAAAGAGCTTGGCTGGTTAAAGATGTCAGAAATATAATTACGAAATAGGAACAATGACCTACAACATCATCTAGGGAAATTTTCCTAACCATTTGCTCTCAATGCAAGATGGCGCCACTATAAACACTCGCCTGCGCCAGAACGGGCTGGGCCGACCATCAGGCCCCACCTGGAAGAAGCCTTGGGCCGACCATCAGGCCCCACCTGGAAGAAGCCTTGGGCCGACCATCAGGCCCCACCGGGAAGATGCCTACCGGCGCAATAGGCAAACAACGTAAAAAAAAAAAAAAAAAAAAAAAAAAAAAAAGTGAGCGATATGTGCCCTGTTCCTACCAGCAAGAACAGCCTGTTCTTCTATCTTCGCCAAGATCAGTTCAATATGTAGCTCGTTTTATCAAGTGCTGGTTGTGTCTTCATTCCTACAGTTTCACTTTTATGGTAACTCATCTTCAGTGTGTCTGAAACCAATTTTTTTATGTTTTGATTTTTACTGTTTAACTTTATAAACACACATTTTAAGTGTGTCTGAGACCAATGTTTTAATATTTTACATCTTACTGTTTCCCTTTTACAATCACTCTCTTGAAGTGTGTCAGAGACCAATGATTTAACTTATCTTATTTCACTGTTTTGTATTTTATCTCATTTGATTTTATTTTGATTTTATCTTCTATTTTTTCATTTTTTTTATATTATTGTTTATTGTTATTTTAGGCATTGCACATGTGCGGTATCATCATTATATAGTGTTTTTTACCTTTACTGTTATCCGTAATGTTATTATAGTGTGTCCATGTCTGTTGTACTGCCTAGGAGTCAGCCATCTATCATTTCATTGCTTTTACAACAGTTCTCACCTCTGTCTTCAAGATCTCTAGCATTTAATACACTCACTGTAATGCAAGAATAACCATTGTAAAAATGAAAAGTAAATTTCTGACTTTGATACTCTCTCTCTCTCGTCCTGGTAGGCGCCTTATTTGGCTAGCGGGGAGGATGGTTGGTGGGGGGAGGGGGGAGGTGGAAGGGGATGGAGGAGGGGGTGAAGGAGGGGACCGATAGCAATAAGTGTTCTTTTTCCCTCCTGATGAACTAATGATAACTTATTATATATACAAATATATACACAGATTATTTCCTCGATTTAGTTCAAGGGATCGCAGTAATAGCCTCCAGTGTATATTTGGTATCGCACTCATGGGTTTTTCCTAAGATGACGCGCCGGATGTCATCATGCACATACGTTTCTCTCTTTTTAATTCTGCAAGGTTTCTAAGGAGCCACAGGGGGCATGCCTTAAAGTGTGGTATTTTCTTGTCCTATATATACCCATTCTGTCCCTGTTTTCCTAAAGCCCCAAATACACTGCCGAATTTTGGCCACGAACTTGACGCCGAAACAATTCGTGAAAAAATTCGGCTACCGGTTCGCCGACATGACCAAGATTCTTACAGTTCGTGACCATTCGGCGACATGTCGGCGAATGCTCAAGACAAATCGGGACAATTCGGAGACATGTCGCCGACTATTCGGCGTCCATGTCGCCGAGCTCAAAATCTGAAATTTTAACGTTTTTTTTGTCGCGGAATAACTGGCGACAAGTCTTCGAATTGTCTTCGCATGTCCCCGAAGTGTCGGCGACATGTCGGGAACAATTCTCCGACAGTGCCAAGATTTCTGACAGCTGATCATCTGATGCTCATGTAGCATATAAAAGCACGGGAATCCGCGCCTACCTCATGGACTACTACAACACCCGGGGAGCAGTGACCTGGGAGGACAGAATTGTGGGCGAGTAAATACCATGTGTGGTAATATGTATGATAGTATGTGTAATAAAATGTATAAATGTGACTTGTTTTTGTTTTGCTCTCCTACAAATATTTTAGAATGAATGAATGTTTACGTAATATTAATAAACAAACCAGTAACTGAAAGAAAAAATGAATCTAAATAACCGAAAATGAAACAAAAGTTAAATAATGGCAGAATAATGATATTAAGAAAGAAATAAGTAATAAATAGTAAATTAATTATGAAATAAATGAAAATGTTAGTTCCATACCTATTTTATATATTCATGATTCTTCTTGTTTTTCATATTTTCTTGTTTACTATTTATTATTATAGTATTTTATTCTGTATATATATATATATATATATATATATATATATATATATATATATATATATATATATATATATATATATATATATATATATATATATATA